>NC_053495.1:207132537-207432537 GCF_905171775.1 Rana temporaria | reverse complement strand
TACATATATGCTACATACAAGAAGTCTTATATAATTGTTCTCGCACGTAAGAAGGACTTCTGAGGTGAACTTAAGCTGGAGAAAAAAAAAATCCCAAGGGGTTCCCCACAGTGAAAAATCATTTAGGAAGGAAGCCGCATCTCTCGTCCCCCATCTCCAGGGAACACGGCGAGGTGAAGCAGAATCTGCACAGTCAGCGAGTACAGCCAACGGAAGACAATGTTACCCCTGCGAAGGTGGGTTGGACACCCACCTGATTTCTGGAAATTAAATTAAAGCAGGACCATCTTCTCCCTAAAGCAATTATCAAAGCTGCGGCCTCACGCTAGCTACAAATTACATTTCTACAGAGCGCCGTTCGGTTTGGCACTTTGAAAATGCGAAGAGATGTGTAAAAATGTTTAGTTTTTCTATCTTCGGGGCAGGAGATTGGAGGAAAAAAAAAAAAAAAAGATTGTAATGTGTCAAAATAGAATAAGCGATTAACCTGTAATAGAACATCGAGTAAAAATCTGTGCGAGATTCCTCCGCGCTCTCCCAATTAAAGTTTCTTTACCTCTAGGCTCTGCTACATTAATAGTTCCAGAACTTTAATTATTTATAGCAATGACGAGTCCACTGCTCATCTCACTTAAATTAAACGTCAGCTATATATATATATATATATATATTTTAAGAAGTAGGTTCACTGACCAAATTATACGCCATGAACTATTAAAGGGAACATGTACTTTGCCCATGTAAATTCGTACATTGCAAAGCATAAGCTGCCAAAAGCTATCATTCAGGTTCTCCTCCACTGACCAATCCAATGATGGAGAGCTGGTACTTTTGGGTTTCGGGGGAACATGTGACCCAACTCTCCTATATGAAACGTGCCCATGGGACTTTAACCACTTCAGCCCCGGAAGAATTGGCTGCCCAATGACCGGGCCACTTTTTTGCGATTCGGCACTGCGTCGCTTTAACTGACAATTGCGCGGTCTTGTGGCGTGGCTCCCAAACAAAATTAACGTCCTTTTCCCCCCACAAATAGAGCTTTCTTTTGGTGGTATTTTATCACCTCTGCGATTTACTTTTTTTGCGCTATAAACAAAAAAAGAGCAACAAGTTTGAAAAAAAATGCATAGTAGCCCATTATGCTTTACCTTTGCAAGTAGGGTTGTCCCGATACCAGTATCGGTATCGGGACCAATACTGAGCATTTGAGGGAGTACTTGTACTCCCTCAAATGCCCCCGATGCCAGATCCGATACTACCCCCCACCGCCGTCGCCGCCGTAATGCCGCTGCATACCGCAACGCCCCCTGCGCCTATTTAATCAGCGTGCGGGGAACATTACAGCTTTCATTTGAATAGCTGTCTGTCCCCCTTGCTTGTGATTGGACGGGTGATCTGTCTATCAAAGTGCAGATCACCCGTCCAATCTCGAGCAAGGGGGGAGTGTCTATACGCGGCGCGGCCGGGGAAACAGACAGCTATTCTAATGAAAGCTGTAATGTTCCCCGCACGCTGATTAACTAGGCGGCGGGGGCGTTGCGGTATGCGGCGGCATTACTAGGTATGGGGAGACATGGCTGCATATGTGGGGGGACATGGCTGCATATGTGGGGGGACATGGCTGCATATGTGGGGGGGGACATGGCTGCATATGTGGGGGACATGGCTGCATATGTGGGGGACATGGCTGCATATGTGGGGGACATGGCTGCATCTATGGGGGACATGGCTGCATCTGTGGGGGACATGGCTGCATATATGGGGGACATGGCTGCATCTATGGGGGACATGGCTGCATCTATGGTGGACATGGCTGCATCTATGGTGGACATGGCTGCATCTGTGGTGGACATGGCTGCATCTGTGGTGGACATGGCTGCATCTATGGGGGACATGGCTGCATCTGTGGGGGACATGGCTGCATCTGTGGGGGACATGGCTGCATCTGTGGGGGACATGGCTGCATTCGTGGGGGACATGGCTGCATTTGGGGACACATTTAAAAAAAAGTATCGGTATCGGCGAGTACTTGAAAAAAAGTATCGGTACTTGTACTTGGTCCTAAAAAAGTGGTATCGGGGCAACCCTATTTGCAAGGAAACAAACCCATCAGGGTTTACTTCCTCTTTAAACCTACCAAGGAGGAAACCCATGCAAGCACAGGGAGAACATGCAAACTCCCTGCACATAGTATTCTGATAGGAAATGTGGTGTCGTTGCAAGAGTGGATAATTCTCTTGTAGCATTGCTGCCCTCTAGGACTCAGGTTGTACTCAGAACACTGTGGAGAAAGAAAGAAAGAAAGAGAAAGAAAGAAAGAAAGAAAGAAAGAAAGAAAGAAAGAAAGAAAGAAAGAAAGAAAGAAAGAAAGAAAGAAAGAAAGAAAGAAAGAGAAAGAAAGAAAGAGGGCACACACACTGATCTAGTGCATTATCCTACAATATTTTTATTAGGAGTAAAATAAAATATGTAAGTACTACTCGCAAACATAGGTAGTAAAAGCGCTCATCAAGCCACTCTTTGTGGCTACACTCTCCCAGGGCTCTGATGAAGAAGGATATAACTTTGAAACGCGTCAGCCGCGGGTACCCTGGTGAGGTCCCCTTATGCCAGAGGTATCAGCTGGTCTGGGAGAGTGGCTGGTGAGCGCTTTCACTACCTATGTTTGTGAGCAGTACTTGTAACGGAATGACCCTTGACACCCAGAGACTTTTGAAGGATGGGGGGTACTCCTATGCCAGCGTCATTAATGATTTTTGGGTCTAGGGTCACCCTGTGCCCCTTTTGGGCATAGGGTGACTGATAACTGATAATTAATGTATTGCAGGAGATCTGGACATATTACAGGTGATTTCATGCTGACCCACAACAGGTCAATAGGCTCCTGAAAGATATTCCATTGTTCATTGTGTGATGCTAATACTGTGTTGTGTCTATTGTACTGATTAAGTCTGAAAGGTCAGATGTCTCCTTTCAGGGGCAGGGAATTAGCATGTCAATTATGTTTAGTAAAGGAATGTGACTTGTCAAGCTGTATGCGGAGACAGGCTGTCTGGATAATGACTAATAATTAACTTAACTGAATGTCATTGTCTAAGAGAAGGTGTATTGAAGCCCCCCCATTGTGTGATGTGTGGGTAGAGTGTGTCTTTGTCCCTGTGGTTAACTGTAACATGCTTGTACTGTATATAAGAAAGCTAAGATACCATTAAAAGTATTCATTCATACATTTTGAAACCAGTAACAGAGCTTGTCTCGTTATTCTGGGAAATTAGATGGATCGTGTCTGCTGGCTTGTCGGACTGTCGGATAAGCTGTCGTGGGTTGATGGAATGGGAAATAGTAAACGGTGGTGACCGTTACAGTACATATTTTATTTTACTCCTAATAAAAATATTGTAGAATATTGTACTAGGCCAGTATGCCCTCATTTTCTCTTTCATAAGGTATTCTGAGCTGTGTGAAGTTTGCACCCCATGTTTGTAAAACCTGAATAAAAATATACCATTCGGGTGCCAACTTCACACAGCTGGTATTCTGACCAGGCCTTGAACCAAGGAACCCAGACAGCAGAGCTAATCACTGAGCCACTGAGCTGCCCAATTCCGTAAAAATAAAGTGCCATTGAACCACTTAAGGACCGCCTAACGCCGATATACGTCGGCAGAATGGCACGGCTGGGCACAATCGTACCTGTATGTGTTTCTTTAAAGCGGTGGTTCACCCTAAAATGCAAGTTTCTAGCAAGAAATACAGCAAGAAATACAGCATAGTAGCGTGAGCTACAGTATGCCTTTATTTATTTTAAATGCGCCGTACTCACTGTTTAATCCCGGAGATAAGTTTCAGGCTCCCCGCGGGGAATGGGCGTTCCTAGTCAGAGGGGACAATGATTGACGGCCAGCTATTGTGCGTCACGCCTCCCGAGTAGGACTCGGCTCTTCACGGCGCTTTACGGCGCCTGCACACAGACATCGGAGCTGACTGCGCAGGCGCCGTGAAAAGCCACGTCCTATTTCGGCTATTTCCGTGAGGCGTGACGCGCCATAGCCGGCCGTCAATCATGTTCCCCTCTGACTAGGAACGCCTACTAGACTAAAACTTATCTCCGGGATTAAACAGTGAGTACGGCGCAAAAAAATAAATTAAAGGCATACTGTAGCTCACGCTAGTATGCTAGATGGCATGTTAGAAAAAAAATATAAAAATCTTAGGGTGAACCCCTGCTTTAAGCCCAGCCGTGGGTCGCGGGCGAGCGCCTGCGACCAAGTCCAAAGCTCCGTGACCGCAGCGGACCCGATCGCCGCCGGTGTCCCGCGATCGGTCACAGGAGCTGAAGAACGGGGAGAGGTGTGTGTAAACAAACCTTGCCCGTTCTTCACAGTGGTAGTGTCATTGATCGTCTGTTCCCTGATATAGGGAAACACAATCAATGATGTCACACATCCAGCCCCGCCCCCTACAGTTAGAAACACATATGAGGTCACACTTAACCCCTTCAGCGCCCCCTAGTGGTTAACTCCCAAACTGCAATTATAATTTTTACAGTAAACAATGCATTTTTATAGCACTTTTTGCTGTGAAAATGACAACAGTCCCAAAAATGAGTCAAAATTGTTCGATGTGTCCGCCATAATGTCGCAGTCACGAAAAAAATCTCGCCATTAGTATTAAAAAAATAATATATTAATGAAAATGCCATAAAACTATCCCCTATTTTGTAAACACTATAAATTTTGCGCAAACCAATCGTTAAACGCTTATTTTTGTTTACCAAAAATAGGTAGAAGAATACGTATCGGCCTAAACTGAGGAAAAAAAACGTGTTTTTTTTTTCATATCTTTTTTG
Organism: Rana temporaria; assembly: GCF_905171775.1. NCBI lineage: Eukaryota > Metazoa > Chordata > Amphibia > Anura > Ranidae > Rana > Rana temporaria. The sequence continues at coordinate 207,427,688 of NC_053495.1, read as the reverse complement.
GGGATATTTATTATAGCAAAAAGGAAAAAATATTGCATTTTTTTCAAAAATGTCGCTCTATTTTTGTTTATAGCGCAAAAAATAAAAACCGCAGAGGTGATCAAATGCCACCAAAAGTAATCTCTATTTGTGGGGAAAAAAAGGACGCCAATTTTGTTTGGGAGCCACGTCGCACGACCGCGCCATTGTCAGTTAAAGCGACGCAGTGCCGAATCGCAAAAAGGGGCCTCGTTCTTTACCTGCATTTTGGTCCGGGGCTTAAGTGGTTAGGAGACCCTGTCACCATCCTAAAAAAAAAAAAAACGCAGCCTTTCTCTGACTCCAGCACCACTCCTCTTACTTCCTGCTTTCACAAAAAAAAACAACTATGGATAACAGAGCCACAGGCTACTACTGTCATCAGCCAAACACCTGTGAGGAGGGAGAGGGGTGCGTGGCTCACCTGCAATGTGTGTTTCAATAGACACACACAACCAGCGCGGGAGAATGCCTCCTTAGCACCTCGGCTTGCTACAAGGGGCATCGGAAGGAGGGACGAGCGAACAGCTCCAGTGGGGGACTGCCAGAAGAAGAGGAAAGTGACCTTTCTGTGCAATATCGTTGTACGGAGAAGGTGAGTATAACCTATTTTTTATTTTAAAAAGTGTCATTTAGTATCACTTTAAGTATTTTAAATGCTCCATTAAGGTCAAAATGGTTATGTGTATGAACTATTAATATGTTCTTCCATGTCAAATGAGAAATGTAACAAGAGGCGGCAGGCCAGGGAAGTGTCTTTTGCCTACAAATATCGGCATTAAAAAATATTTTCATACCTGAGATATCTCAATAATGAAATTTAAAAGACACATTTCAATGACTACATAAAACAAGGAACAAATAAACTCATAATGGCAACTCAATTGTAAACATCGTTCGGAATATATGGCTGTAATTTATTGAATTTATATATTGTCCCGGATTCGGGGCTCTTATACATTAAATGCCATCTATAAAATCGATTAATCCTACTTAGGCTCATAACTGGAAACCGTAAAATCCAAATGAACAAATCATAGAACCATGCAGAGCTTCACATGACTCTATAGACTAGATTTATGCTCCCCATCACCCTGAAATTATAGTTTGCATTGGAAAGTGCCAAACAAATTCCCATTGTTATAAACGTGATTAAAGGTGAAATTCAATATGATTGCCATTTTTGATTTGTCTGTGCCAAATGGATGCCCTTGCAAATCAGGAGGATAGATGTAAAATTAGTGCGCAAAGAAACAATCCATATACAAAGATGTTTGTTTGTTTAACGTTCGAGGTGCCAGTGTGCATTCGTGGAACCGAGGGTCATGAAAAGGAGGCATTTCATTCACTATGATGTCACTGGGACTATAAAACAAGAGGAAGTGGTGGCTTGGTAGGTATCAATCTAGCCTTGCAAAGCTGATGTCATGGGTTCAGTTCCCAAACAGACATTCTCCTTGGGAACCCATACAAAGGAATTAAGGGTGCCACTTCAGGCTTTAGTAGGTCCTTATATTATTATTATACAGGATTTATATAGCGCCAACAGTTTACGCAGCGCTTTACAATATAAAAGGGGGACAATACAGTTACAATACAGTAAAATACAAGAGGATTAAGAGGGCCCTGCTCAGAAGAGCTTACCATCTAATAGGGGGGGGGGCAGGTGGTACAAAAGGTTGTAACTGTGGGGAATGAGCTGATGGAAGTAGTAAAAGATTAGTTGGAGACGTGATAGGCTTCCCTGAAGAGGTGAGTTTTCAGGGATCGCCTAAAGGTAGCAAGAGTAGGGGATAGCCGGACAGGTTGAGATAGTGAGTTCCAGAGGATAGGAGAAGCTCTGGAGAAATCCTGGAGACGAGCATGGGAGGAAGAGACAAGAGAGCTTGACAGTAGGAGGTCTTGAGAAGAGTGGAGGGGACGGTTTGGGATTTTAGAGACAAGATTGGTGATGTAGCTTGGGGCAGAGTTGTGGATGGCTTTGTAGGTTGTGGTTAGTATTTTGAATTTAATTCGCTGGGTGATATGCTGACAATAGCTGGAAGTGCAGGCAGGGAAAGAGCTTGTCTCAAATGATCTTCCCACGACTAAGCCCCGTGGGCAGGGCGAAACATGTCGGGGGTGTGGCCTGGATGAAGTCTAGGCTGAGGTTACCTCCACTCTTTACATGAGGGTGTTGTGTGATGTGCAGCTCCTGGGATTTATTTTCCTTCCTCATTCTCTTTGGGAAGTCTTCATGTCATGGTTACGTCTGCTTGGTAAAGCAGAGTTCCACCCATATAAAAGTCAGCAGCTAGAAAAAGTGTAGCTGCTGACTTTTAATAACCAGACACTCACCTGTCCCATGGTCCAGTAATGCGAGAGAGCGAAGCCACACTCCTCTCCCCCTCCTTTCCTGCGATTGGCCGGGCAATCTTCTGGGACCTGTGACATTGTCCCAAAAGATTGCAACACAACTTCCAGCACGACTTTGGGAGGCAACTTGGACACGACTTGAGTATGAATCATCAGGCAACTTACAAGGCAACTTCAAGTTGCCTCCAGGACAGTACAAGTCAACTTCAAGTCGCCTCCAGGACAGGAGGCTTTCCAGTGGCCAATCAAACAACAATCAGCTCTGTGGGAGGGAGGGGGAGGGAGGGGTTTGCCTGAGAAATGTATGTTATCTTCCTGTATTGTTGCTTCAGTTAAGACAGTGATCCGACTTCAGAGGCAACTTCCATTGAAATCAATGGGTACAAGTTGCCTAGAAGTCAGATTGAAGTAGTACAGTACCTTCATCACCAGCTAGGGTCACTGACCCTCTTCCTCCGCTTCAGTGGTCTCCAATCCCACCGCTTCAGAAGGGATCAGCATCCAGCACCTACTACTACGCTACTCCGGCACTCCTACCTCGCTGCGCTCCTGAGCCCGCTGTTCCCATCCCAGCGGCTCGCGAGCCAGGGCTGTAAGAGAGGCCTTCTCCTGCGACTAGGCTCTGGCTACCGGATACGTCATACATAACAATGAGTAAGAGCCGGTTCACACAGGCGTGACTCGTCAGGCGATTTAGCCGCTTGACGAGTCACGCTCCGTTCTGTACAATGGAACCATTCTAATAGGAGCGACTCAAGTCGCTCCGACTTATAAAAAGGTTCCTGTACTATTTTGGGACGACTTCAAGGCGACTTGCATTGACTTCAATACAGAAGTAATTTTGCAAGTCGCCTCTGAAGTCGTGGGCAGATTGCCTTGCCGAGTCGCTCGGCAAGTCATGCTGCCCCAGTGTTAACCGCCTGTAAGGGTACAATGTAAGTGAGCAAGCATTTTCAGTAGAATAGAGAAGCCTGAACAAATGTGCAGAAGGGGAGGATGAAGTTCAGCATTAACAAATGCCTGAACAACACAAAACAGATGAAAGTAGTAAAATTAAACACAAAACAGCAACCACAAAGGCTGAAGGTTTCGGTCTAATTGGTGGCAGTGCTGGAGAGGGAGATTTGCTCTGTATTTTTCTCTAACCTGTAATAGTATAATTAGGTTGGTGGTCACAGGGAGTCAGCGAGCAGGAGGAGAACTTTTCCAGGCTGCGGGAGAACTTGCGCTGGCCGGCGATCAAAAAAACAAAACAAACGAAGACCGAATTATCAGTGAGAAGTGGAATGTGGGAAAGACTTGCCAAGCTCTCCCGAGCCTGGATCACCATACTCTGCGGAAGGCATGTGCATGAATATGGAGGATGTTTATCAGACGTGGTGTTATGTAACTTGTGTTCCAAGATAAACAAATTTACTGGTGTCACACTTCGCAGAGGGAGCGGGCAGGATACAGAGCGGTGCACGGCGCACCAAAAGTCGCAGCATTAAAGTAAACCTTTAATAAAAAATAAAACCCAGAACAACAAACAACAAAGCCCTGACATTTTTTTTAGATATGTATGTGAATTCAGATGATGAAAAACCTCAAACAAGCCCAATAGCTCTGGAGAGGCAGCTCCACAGCAAGGCTTCCCTCAATGGGCACTCAACCCATATGTAGCACCCTCTACCACAGGTAGGTGGAAGAATAGGATTTTGTGAAGTAAAGCTGCCAGTGCAGGTAGATTTAGGCAGGCCGATGCTGCATGCTAGGCCTGCTTGTTTTGATCTGGGGGCAGGTAGTGGTTAGTGTAGCATTGGGTGTGACCACCTGGGTGCCTCCCCTGCTTCCAGGGAGATTGTTCTGGAAGAGGGGCAGGGCCAGGAGCAGGAGTGACAGTCAGCTCATGTGAGGAGGCCTGACCAATCCCCACTTGGAATTGGCAAGGGGCAGGCCTCCCATATAAGCTGAGGTAATAGCTCACTGGGGAGGAGTTGTCGGCCGGGGAAGATGGAGAATGGAGTCCTAGATAGCAAGGGGGGGTGCGAGGCCCAGCAGAGGAGTCTGAGAGAGCTGGGAGGGAGCCTCATCCTTACACGGTCATGGAAGAGATGTCCTGGAACAAAGGGGCTGGAGAATCTATTGGAACGGTGATATGGTGGATGTTAGTAACTAGTAGCAACCATCCGCTACACATAGAAATACAGAAAGGAGTGCCAGACTAAATAAGAGTCCAAGATCATTTTAATTGTTGGCAAAAAAAGTAATATAAAAAATCCAACACGTGTCAAGGGTAACACCACTTTCCCTCCCCACATAGAGTGAGGCCGCGTACACACCATCGGTCCAAACCGATGAAAACGGACCGAAGTTCAGTTTCATCGGTCCAAACCGTCCATGTGTATGCCCCATGGGTCTTTTTGTCCTTCGGACAAAAGTTAGAGAACTTGCTTTAAAATCGATCCGATGGACGGCTGACCAATAGGTCCAAACTGATGGTTAGTACACAAAAGCATCGGTTCAAAACCTGCGCATGCTCAGAATCAAGTCGACGCATGCTTGGAAGCATTGAACTTCGTTTTTTTCAGCACGTCGTGTGTTTTACGTCACCGTGTTCTGACCCGATCGGTTTTTGGAACGATGGTGTGTACGCACATCGGACCATGAGTCTGCTTCAGCGGTGAACCGATGAAAACGGTCCGTCGGACCATTCTCATCGGATGGATCGACCGTGTGTACGCGGGCTAACAACTTGCCAGCAGCTGCTGAGCGGTAGTGGAGGCCAAGTTTTATCCTGTGTTTAGCCCTGATGAAGGGGGGTGGCATTGCCACCGAAACGCGTTGTGTTTTTTTATATTACTTTTTTTTAATTTTTTTGGACTCCTTTCTGGTTTTGTTATTTTCTGTATTTTAACTACAAAATGTCCAATCAGTACACTTCCCTAAGAGCAGGTTCTACAAAAGCTACTTCTCTGTGGTCAGGGAGCCAGGGTGGATTCACAACCAATGCGGGTACTGCTTCCCTTTTCATAATCTTTGGGCCCATTCACACTGGCGTCTTCTACCAACGCTTGCTAAAATGTGCATTGCCACAATGCATGGCAACACACTTGCCCTCTTCCATGTTTTCCGGGCTCTGCTGTCCCACCTTAGGTGGCGAGTGCCTCAGGGTAGAGGGGAAAGAGACCACTGAATGTCCACTGATCATCCCAACCCAGTAAGAACCTGGGCCCGGATTCACAAAGACTTACGACGGCGTATCAGTAGATACGCCGTCGTAAGTCCGAATGCGGCGCCGTCGTATCTATAAGCGTATTCTCAATCAGAGATACGCTTATCTGTTGCTAAGATACGACCGGCGTAAGTCTCCTACGCCGTCGTATCTTAGCTGCATATTTACTCTGGCCGCTAGGGGCCTGTACATTGATTTACGCCTAGAATATGCAAATGCCGTAGATACGCTGATTCACGAACGTACGTACGCCCGTCGCAATTAGTTACGCCGTTTACGTCGACATACGCCGGCGTAAAGATAAAGCTGCTCTCTAGGTGGCGCAGCCCATGCAAGGTATGGACGTCGGAACAAGCGTATCTTTTTACGTCGTTTACGTAAGTCGTACGTGAATGGGGCTGTGCGTAGGTTACGTTCACGTCACAGGCATTGAGCAGGCGTATCTTAGGGCGTAAATTCTACGTGATACTGAGCATGCGCGCGCATGCACCATTCGTTCGGCCATGCATCTACATGGGGTCACGCTTAATTTAAATACAACACGCCCACGACCTGCCTACTTTGAAATACGCGCGCTTACGCCGGCCCATTTACGCTACGCCGCCGTAACTTAGGACGCAAGTGCTTTGTGAATACTGCACTTGCCTCTCTAAGTTGTGGCGGCCTAGCGTAAATAAGATACGCTACGCCCACACAAAGTTACGCCGCCCTACGTGAATCTGGGCCCTGGAGTGTATGACATCATCACTACCGGGTTAAGCTGTCACTTTCTCTGGCCCCTGTGCTCCATTAGCTTCAGTGGAGGTGATACTCTAGGGGTTTGAAAGAACCCTGATGTCTCAAAGAGAACCTGTCATAGCAAAATAGCTTTTCAAATTTGAAAAGTTCCTTCTCTATCACAAATTAAGTCATAGAGAAGGTCTAAGAGGCAGTAACACCACACATTACTATTAAGCAAATGTAGAAGCGCTTAAAACCTCTACAAAAGTTTTAAGCCCCCACATATGAACATAAACACACTCATCAGGGGGGCCTACGTACAAAAAAAGATGATGCCAGAGTGAGAGCAATAATTATAGGGGAAATATTCACAGTCAACTCTAAACTGATGAGCTGTATGCACATTTAGACCCCGTTCCCATTTTGCGCATTGGGAAGGTATTATTAGACGTTTCCGCATATTGCACACAGGGCAGCCTATTCACTTGAATGGCCTGCCCTATGCGCGTTGTCACTGCAGAGGTGGTCAGGGACCAAATTTTAGGCCTGAGCCAGGCAGAGTTTTACATGTGAATTTGCCCCGATTTTCTTGTGGCAAAATTGCACCACGTTTAGGGTGCCGAAACTGTAGCCGTTTTGTGAGCACACGCATGTATAAGGATTGACATATTGGGGGAGATTTGATAAAATTGCAGCACTCAGAATCTGGTGCAACTATGCAGGGTAGTCAATCTGCTTCTAACTTCAACTTGTTCAACTAAAGTGGTTCTAAAGCCTCCAGTTTTTTTTTACCTTCATGCATTCTAAGGCATTCCTTTTGTGTCACCCCTTTTACTTACTGAGCCCCATCAAGATCCAGAGCTGTGCATGAGAGCAGTGGCTTCTCTGGTTGACTGGAGGGGAAGGGCCGAGTCTCACTGTCTGTGTCAATGGACACAGCAGCGGGTCTCCGGAGTGTGCCCGTGTTCCGTCAGATTAGGAGACCTGTCAGATTTTGTAACAGAAGTGACGTTCCGTTACAGCCATCTTGGTACACCCCGCACTCTCCTACACTGAGCCCACAGTCTGAAGTCTCCAAGCGGACATCTTTTTACACCCACCACAATCTTGCATTCCACACTTATTTTTACGACTAAAATGAGCTTATATAGTGAAATACAGGATTTAGAAATCCGTGACACTGTATTGATGTTGAATTTTAAAAGCAGCGGCAAGCCTGCTGATCTCACACATTTGCTAATGTGATTTAAATATAAGCCTCTTTAGTGTAGATAGTAAACAAAAAATGATAGTACCATCATCCTGGAGATCAATTTTGAATAGAATAAGGGCTAAAGGGACCCCAGAGGCCCGAAAGACCAAAACCATAGGGGCAGAGGGACTATATCGGTACTAGATAAGAAAAAAGTAGAATGGAAATGTAGTAAAGATAAAAAGATATAAATCAGTTTATTTAAAGCGGGGGTTCACCCTGTTAAAAAAAAAAAAATGTTTTTTTTTTTATTAGACCATTACATTCGGCATCGTAGCGCGAGCTACGGTATGCCGGTCTTACATTTTTTATCCCCGTACTCACTGTGCTATGGCTCATTGAAGATTCCGGGGAATGGGCGTTCCTATGGTGAGAGAAGGTGATTGACGGCCGGCCCTGGCACGTCACGCTTCTCCGGAAATAGCCAAAATAGGCTTGGCTATTCACGGCGCCTGCGCATAGCCTGTGCGCAGGCGCCGTGAAGAACCGAGACCTACTCCGGCTGTCTTCGGGGAGCGTGACGTGCCAGAGCCGGCCGTCAATCATCCTCCCTCTCCATAGGCACGCCCATTCCCCGCGGGAGTCGGATTCTTCAATGAGCGATAGAACAGTGAGTACGGGGATTAAAAATTTAAGACCGGCATACCGTAGCTCGCGCTACGATGCCGAATGTAATGGTCTAATGATGGAAAGGAGGGTGAACTACCGCTTTAACATAGTATCAAAAAACAGGGGACACACATAATTATAAAATACATCAAAAACAGCAATGTAAAATGGTGGACATATTGTACAACCAACCGTCCAAGTCACCGAGATGGAATAGACCCTAAACGAAGGGTGGCGGTGAAGTGAAGGGGGTCATACAAGTCAGGATCTCTACTAGTTTCACAACACAGTTGCTTCGTCAGGCCCTGGGACGTGCTTTCAGTTCTTCCTAACACAAAGCTGTATATTTACAAACTGACTTTTTTGTCGATGGTATATCTGAACCCCTAAACCATGGGTCTTCAAACTACGGCCCTCCAGTTGTTCAGGAACTACAGTTCCCATCATGCCTAGTAATGTGTGTAAATGTCAGTGTGTTACAATGCCTCATGGGAAGTGTAGTTCTACAACAGCTGGAGGGCCGTAGTTTGAGGATCCCTACCCTAAACACACAGTTTACTGTGCGGCTCTTGATAACTACCTGCCGTTCATCTTCACATGGGTCCTAGGGCCCCTTTACCCTAATAATCTTTACACAGCCATAACAGGTCTACCTCCCCAGTTGGGCCCCCCCCCTTCCATCCTGGTCACCGTGTGAGAGTGCTCTCCACGGTCGGCCTTTGGCTCCCTAGCGAGTGGTTGTTCTCTGTACAGAATTCTCCTGACGAAGCAACTGTGTTGCGAAACTAGTAGAGATCCTGACTTGTATGACCCCCTTCGCTTCACTGCCACCCTTCGTTTAGGGTCTATTCCATCTCGGTGACTTGGATGGTTGGTCGTACAATATGTCCACCATTTTACATTGCTGTTTTTGATGTATTTTTTTTTAACAGAATCATTACACTATTCTGTCTGTCTACCTTGCAGACATTAATTTTAGGCAACATTTTTTTTTCCTTTAGTGACCCTTTAAGTATATTACTCCAAAAGAAAAAAAAGAAAAAAACAGTGCTGACCTTGAAACAGGTTAAAGGGTTTGTTTGATACTGGAGTTCAGCTTTAGGTATATTACTCCAAAAAGAAAAAAAAACAAAAAAACAGTGCTGACCTTGGAACGGGTTAAATTAACGCGTTTGTTTGATCCTGGAGTTCAGTTTTAGGTATATTACTCCAAAAGGAAAAAGAAAAACATTGCTGACATTAGAACGGGTTAAATGAAAGGGTTTGATCCTGGAGTTCAGCTTTAGGTATATAACTCCAAAAGGGAAAAAAAACAGTGCTGACCTTGAAACAGGTTAAATTAAAGTGTTTGTTTGATACTGGAGTTCAGTTTTAGGTATATTACTCCAAAAGGAAAAAAATAAACAGTGCTGACATTGAAATGGGTTAAATGAAAGTGTTTGATCCTGGAGTTCAGCTTTAGGCATATTACTCCAAAAGGAAAATAAAAAAAAAACAGTGCTGACCTTGGAATGGGTTGAATGAAAGTGTTTGATCCTGGAGTTCAGCTTTAGGTATATTACTCCAAAAAAGAAAAAACAAACAGTGCTGACATTGGAACGGGTTAAATGAAAGTGTTTGATCCTGGAGTTCAGCTTTAGGCATATTACTCCAAAAGGAAAATAAAAAAAAACAGTGCTGACCTTGGAATGGGTTGAATGAAAGTGCTTGATCCTGGAGTTCAGCTTTAGGTATATTACTCCAAAAAAGAAAAAACAAACAGTGCTGACATTGGAACGGGTTAAATGAAAGTGTTTGATCCTGGAGTTCAGCTTTAGGTATATTACTCCAAATGGGGGGGGGGGGGGGGGGAAACAGTGCCGACATTGGAATGGGTTAAATGAAAGTGTTTGATCCTGGAGTTCTGCTTTAGGTAAATTACTCCAAAAGGGAAACAAAAAAAACCCAGTGCTGACCTTGGAACGGGTTAAATGAAAGTGTTTGATCCTGGAGTTCAGCTTTAGGTATATTACCCCAAAAGGAAAAAACAAAACAAAAAAACAGTGCTGACATTGGAACGGGTTAAATTAACGCGTTTGTTTGATCCTGGAGTTCAGTTTTAGGTATATTACTCCAAAAGGAGAAAAAAAAAAACAGTGCTGACATTGGAACGGGTTAAATGAAAGTGTTTGATCCTGGAGTTCAGCTTTAGGCATATTACTCCAAAAGGAAAAAAAAAAAAAAAAAAACAGTGCTGACCTTGGAACGGGTTAAATGAAAGTGTTTGATCCTGAAGTTCAGCTTTATTTATATTACTCCAATAGAAAAAAAAACAAAAAACAGCTGAGCGTTTTTTATTTACTGCCGTCCATTTTATGATGACATTCCTTCCCGCTAAGTGAAATGTACAGTTTGGGCTACATGGAATATTGCCAGGTGCGGCTACCCTCCAATTATGTGCATTAAATGACGACTAGGCAGTTTTATGTGGCTGAATTGGAACAGTCATTTAAAAAAAAAAAAACAATGAAGCCACGCGGAGATAGGCAATTTTATGCGCCGCGACAGGCGGTGGGACTCATTTTGCAGCTCTTTTCTTCCTTCAGATAAGCCGTATATGAGGAGAAACCTTCAGTCTCTTTCCATGCACAATATACATCCAGTGACAGGCCGGTAATTGTAGGCTGCGTCACACATTCCCCACACACACGGGCCGCACCGGCCAACGGTATCTGCAGCGCGGCATGCTGGAGGTTCGCATGTTGTGACTTCACCAGCATACGGTTCACCAATCGGTGGTCTGACATGGCGGAATCCGGGAGTCCTATCGGTTTAGGGCAGTAGTGGAACGGAGATGAACGCCACGGAAGGTTCACTGAGAAAATCTGATCCACGGGTGAGAAGGATACGATCAGCCGCTGTGCCATGTAAAGGCAGCGCTGACGATGATCTGATCCCAAATTTGTATGAACTTTATCAAAATGTTACAAACTGACATTTCAATAAAATAGTATGAAGGCCTCAGTATTTTTTTGGCTGAAGACACTGGGGGAGATTCAGAAAGAGATACGACGGCGTATCTCTGAGATCCGACGGTCGGATCTATGCGACTGATTCATAAGAATCAGTTACGCATAGATCTCCCTTAGATCCGACAGGTATAAGTGACTTACACCGTCGGATCTTAGGCTGCAATCTCCCGCCGGCCGCTAGGTGACAGTTCGGTTTCTTACACGACGAATATGCAAATTCCGAACGCCCGCCCGTCGCTTTTTTTTTACGTCGTTTGCAGTTCGGCTTTTTCCGGCGTATACTTATTATTTTTTACAATACCATTTTTGTTTTGTTTTTAGATTTTTTTAGGAGACCTGTTGTGGGGCTTTGGTGAAATATCAATGGTCTAAACAGAGAGAAAAGGACTGAGGACTGAGATCCCCCAGTCCCTTTCTCTGCAGCCTCAGCTGCACTGGACAGTGAACAAATGGGAAACAGATCACTCACTGTGTTCATTTATTCATCCATCCTGAAAACCCCCTCCGCAGCAGCTGGCAGGAGAGGAGAGAAGGGAAGCTGGAAGCACCGCAGGAGGGGGACAGGGGCCACCGGGGATTGGCACTACACAGGGTGATAAGGGTGTGCCCAGCCACACCCAGCACACGCACAGTTTCTTCCAGGCAGCAGGTAAGTGGGGTGCACTGTGATATAAGGGAGGTTTAGGGACACTTGACGTCTGACAGCTCTTGACATCGGACACCGGAGTCGTTTTTCAGGCACTTTAGCGCTAAAAATAATGCCTGAAAAATGCCTTCGCACTGGGGCGCTGCGCTGGCGGGACGTAAAAAAAAAAGTCCTGCAAGCAGCATTTTTGGGGTGCTTTAGGAGCGGTGTATACACTACTAGCGGGGGGTCAAAAGTGCCTTGCTAGTGGCTGAAAAGTGCCTCTAAAACGTCAGTAAAGCGCCGCTAAATCTAGCGTCACTTTACAACCAACGTGGCCGCGCTGTCGGTGTGAAAGGGGTCTAAGGGGGGCCTGGGGTGCTCTGCACATCTAGCCTTTCAAATACATACAGCCAGGGCTGTCTTAAGGAGAGGGCGCACTTGGGCACTGCCCAGGGGCCCCAGCTGCATGGGGGCCCTTGCCCTTTCCCCAAAGCAGCTGGTCATTGAGCCCGGGCTGCCCCGAAATTGGGGATGCCCCTCTACATCCCAGATATCCCCCCAGCACTCTGACCCCTCTACACCCCAGATATCCCCCCAGCACTCTGACCCCTCTACACCCTAGATATCTCCCCAGCACTCTGACCCCTCTACACCCCAGATATCCCCCCAGCACTCTGACCCCTCTACACCCTAGATATCTCCCCAGCACTCTGACCCCTCTACACCCCAGATATCCCCCCAGCACTCTGACCCCTCTACACCCCAGATATCCCCCCAGCACTCTGACCCCTCTACACCCCAGATATCCCCCCAGCACTCTGACCTCTCTACACCGCAAATATCCCCCCAGCACTCTGACCCCTCTACAACCCAGATATCCCCCAGCACTCTGATCCCTCTACACCCCAGATATCCCCCCAGCACTCTGACACCTCTACACCCCAGATATCCCCCAGCACTCTGACCCCTCTACACCCCAGATATCCCCCCAGCACTCTGACCCCTCTACACCCCAGATATCCCCCAGCACTCTGACACCTCTACACCCCAGATATCCCCCCAGCACTCTGACCCCTCTACATCGCAGATATCCCCCCAGCACTCTGACCCCTCTACATCCCAGATATCCCCCAAGTACTCTGACCCCTCTCTCTACACCCCAGATATCCCCCCAGCACTATGACCCCTCTACACTCCAGATATCCCCCCAGCACGTTGACCCCTCTACACCCCAGATATCCCCCCAGCACTATGACCCCTCTACACCCCAGATATCCCCCCAGCACTCTGACCCCTCTACACCCCAGATATCCCCCCCAGCACTATGGCCCCTCTACACCCCAGATATCCCCCCAGCACTATGACCCCTCTACACCCCAGATATTCCCCCAGCACTCTGACCCCTCTACACCTTAGATATCCCCCCCAGCACTCTGACCCCTCTACACCCCAGATATCCCCCCAGCACTCTGACCCCTCTATACCCCAGATATCCCCCCAGCACTATGACCCCTCTACACCCCATATATCCCCCCAGCACTCTGACCCCTCTACACCCCAGATATCCCCCAGCAATCTGACCCCTCTATACCCCAGATATCCCCCAGCAATCTGACCCCTCTACACCCCAGATATCCCCCCCAGCACTCTGACCCCTCTACATCCCAGATATCCCCCCAGCACTCTGACCCCTCTACACCCCAGATATCCCCCAGCAATCTGACCCCTCTACACCCCAGATATCCCCCCAGCACTCTGACCCCTCTACACCCTAGATATCCCCCCAGCACTCTGACCCCTCTACACACCAGATATCCCCCCAGCACTCTTACCCCTCTACACCCTAGATATCCCCCCCCAGCACTCTGACCTCTCTACACCACAGATATCCCCCCAGCACTCTGACCCCTCTACACCCCAGATATCCCCCCCCAGCACTCTGACCCCTCTACACCCTAGATATCCCCCCAGCACTCTGACCCCTCTACATCCCAGATATCCCCCCAGCACTATGACCCCTCTACACCCCAGATATCCCCCAGCAATCTGACCCCTTTATACCCCAGATATCCCCCAGCAATCTGACCCCTCTATACCCCAGATATCCCCCCAGCACTCTGACCCCTCTACACCCTAGATATCCCCCCAGCACTCTGACCCCTCTACATCCCAGATATCCCCCCAGCACGCTGACCCCTCCATACCCCAGATATCCCCCAGCACTCTGACCCCTCTACACCACAGATATCCCCCCAGCACTCTGACTCTTCTACACCCCAGATATCCCCCCAGCACTCTAGACCCTCTACACCCTAGATATCCCCCCCAGCACTCTGACCCCTCTACACCCCAGATATCCCCCCAGCACGCTGACCCCTCCATACCCCAGATATCCCCCAGCACTCTGACCCCTCTACACCCTAGATATCCCCCCAGCACTCTGACCCCTCTACACACCAGATATCCCCCCAGCACTCTGACCCCTCTGCACCCCAGATATCCCCCCAGCAATCTGACCCCTCTGCACCCCAGATATCCCCCCAGCACTCTGACCCCTCTACACCCCAGATATCCCCCCAGCACTCTGACCCCTCTACACCCCAGATATCCCCCCAGCACTCTGACCCCTCTACACCCTAGATATCCCCTACCTCCCACCTACTTGATTTCTGTTTATCTGCACTGTCTCCATTGTAGGGGCCCCAGAGCTTTACTTTGCCCAGGGGCCCATGATGCTATTAAGATGGCCCTGCATACAGCCCTTTGAGGACAATCATAATGCTGATGCGGCCCATGATGAATTGAGTTTGACACCCCTGTACTAAAGGTTCTCAGTGTCTGGACTGGTAACAGGAGCGCCATCAGAGTCAGCCAATTGCAGCTCTTGATGCTGTCAGTCTACCACAGAGAACATGCCGACAGGAGAATAGAGCATTATGAGTATTTTTCAGTGCATTGCTGCTCTTTCACCATACCTCCCAACTTTCAGAGATGGGAATGAGGGACACCTATTAGCAAATATATGTAGGCGTAGGACACATCCCCCCCCCCTGCCACGCCCCCCTTAAAGGAGAATGATTGGTTAAACCCATAAGTCCTTTATCTTTTATACTGGCTTTTGGAATTTACAAATGCAGTCATTTAGAAATTGGATGAAAGGTTTAGCACTGGGAAATATTTTTTTGGATATATAAGTAGTGCATTTTATATACAACTCTATAGATCAGACCACAATGAGGGACAAATGAGGAGGAAAGAGGGACTTTGTTCGGAATAAGGGACAGTCCCTCAAATTCAGGGACATTTGGGAGGTATGCTTTCACTATCCAATCAGAGCGTGGGAGGTGTGTCCTGGACCATGCTCTGCCGTGACTCTGGAGGTCACTGACCTGCCTGTACTGTATGACAGAGGTGACTGGATGAAAGGTCCGGGGTGCACAAACTTTCGGCACAAACAGCCCACAAGAACGTGGATTTAGCTCCTCGCTGAAGTTCAGCTTAAAAACACAGTTTTATTTCTACAATCACTCAAGGCTTTGTTGGTACGAAGAGATCCCTGACGGCGCACCTTCAATATATTGGCTTTGGCGCAGTGTCTCGCCATTTTAATGTTTGTTTAGATAGAACAAAAGACCTCCTGTTAGTAAACAGTCTTTCATCGCTTCCAGGCAAATGGCAACTGAACTGATCTCCCCCCCGGTATTAATATGATAATAACCCAGAACACTGAGCCTTACATCACCATCTTCTTCCTAAGGAGGGGTGCCGCCTCCCCGAAATCACCGATCAGATCCACCATCAAAGCTTGATTGGTGGCTTTGGGGAAAAAAACGTCACTTCTAACTACGCGCTTTACAAGGTCCAGGGTGTTCGTGTAGTTACTTTTTTTTTTTTATTGCGATCATTTGACTGATTATTAATAGTATATGAACTCCAAAAAGAGTATTTGTTGTTTTCTTCCTTAAAATGCACTCATGAGTTCAATCAAGTAGGTAACTTACATCCCAAAAAAATGTTTGGTAAGAGCATGAACATTATTCTCACCACTGTGCCCGCACCCCCTGCACACCTCATCTCACCACCATGCCCGCACCCCCTGTACACCTCATCTCACCACCGTGCCCGCACCCCCTGCACACCTCATCTCACCATTGTGCCCACACCCCCTGCATACCTCATCTCACCACCATGCCCGCACCCCCTGTACACCTCATCTCACCATTGTGCCCACACCCCCTGCACACCTCATCTCACCAACATGCCCGCACCCCGTGCACACCTCATCTCACCACCATGCCCGCACCCCCTGCACACCTCATCTCACCATTGTGCCCACACCCCCTGCATACCTCATCTCACCATTGTGCCCACACCCCCTGCATACCTCATCTCACCACCATGCCCGCACCCCCTGCACACCTCATCTCACCACCATGCCCGCACCCCCTGCACACCTCATCTCACCAACATGCCCGCACCCCCTGCACACCTCATCTCACCACCATGCCCGCACCCCCTGTACACCTCATCTCACCACCATGCCCGCACCCCCTGTACACCTCATCTCACCACCACCATGCCCGCACCCCCTGCACACCTCATCTCACCATGCCCGCACCCCCTGCACACCTCATCTCACCACCATGCCCGCACCCCTTGCACACCTCATCTCACCACCAAGCCCGCACCCCCTGCACGCCTCATCTCACCACCATGCCCGCACCCCCTGCACACCTCATCTCACCAACATGCCTGAACCCCCTGCACACCTCATCTCACCACCATGCCCGCACCCCCTGCACACCTCATCTCACCAACATGACCGCACCCCCTGCACACCTCATCTCACCAACATGCCCGCACCCCCTGCACACCTCATCTCACCACCATGCCCGCACCCCCTGTACACCTCATCTCACCACCATGCCCGCACCCCCTGTACACCTCATCTCACCACCACCATGCCCGTACCCCCTGTACACCTCATCTCACCACCATGCCCGCACCCCCTGTACACCTCATCTCACCACCACCATGCCCGCACCCCCTGTACACCTCATCTCACCACCATGCCCGCACCCCCTGTACACCTCATCTCGCCACCATGCCCGCACCCCCTGCACACCTCATCTCGCCACCATGCCCGCACCCCCTGCACACCTCATCTCACCACCATGCCCGCACTCCCTGCACACCTCATCTCACCACCATGCCCGCACCCCCTGCACACCTCATATCACCACCATGCCCACACCCCCTGCACACCTCATCTCACCACCATGCCCGCACCCCCTGCACACCTCATCTCACCACCATGCCCGCACCCCTTCCACACCCCACACCTCATCTCACCACCATGCCCGCACCCCCTGCACACCTCATCTCACCAACATGCCCGCACCCCCTGTACACCTCATCTCACCACCATGCCCGCACCCCCTGTACACCTCATCTCAACACCATGCCCGCACCCCCTGTACACCTCATCTCACCACCATGCCCGCACCCCCTGTACACCTCATCTCACCACAATGCCCGCACCCCCTGCACACCTCATTTCACCACCTTGAACACATCCCCTGTACACCTAATCTCATCACCATGCCCGCACCCCCTGCACACCTCATCTCACCACCACCATGCCTGCACCCCCTGTACACCTCATCTCACCACCATGCCCACACCCCCTGAACCTCATCTCACCACCATGCCCGCACCCTCTGCACACCTCATCTCACCACGGTCCCAGCACCCCCTGCACTTCATCTCACCACTGTGCCCGCACCCCCTGCACAACTAATCTCACCACCATGCCCGCACCCTCTCCACACCTCATCTCACCACCATACCCGCGCCCCCTGCACATTGCATTTCACCACCATGCCCGTACCCACTGCACATCTCATCTTACTACCACCCCCCCCCCCCCCAACCACACCTCATCTCACCATCGTGCCCAAACCCCCTCCACACCTCATATCACCACTTTATCCGCACCCCCTGCACACCTCATCTCATCACTGTGTTCACACCCCCTGCACACCTCTCACACAGACTCACCACGTTTTTCACACACCCATGACACCTCATGTTACTACAATTCCGGAAACCCCCTGAAATCATATCTTACTACAATGCCTGCCCCCCTTGCACACCTCATTACACCACCAGGCCCACACCCCCTGCACACCTCATTTCATTATGTATGCACCAATAATGTCACCACCATGCCCACACCCCCCGCACACCTCTTTCACCTCTGTACCTGCACATTTAATCTTGACAATGTGCCCACACCCCCTGCACACCTTATCTCGCCACCGTGCCCACAACCCTGCACACCTCATCTCACACTCATGCTTGCACCCCCCTGCACTTGCAACCTTTGCCCCAATGCACAATTCCATATTCAGCCCGTTCAACAAATGGGTGCACTTTTGCTAGTCACTCAACAAAAGCAAACCAAAATGAACGTCATTGAAACAAAGAAAGTTATTTACTGTAATAATAGTAATTTTGACCCAGTGGCCACTTATCTCTGTTATGGCAAATAACAATGAAAAGAGTCACTTCACAAAAAAATGTATGATGCTGAACACACTAATTTTAATCACCAGCCACCCATCACTCAATGAAAGCAAACCACAATGAAAGTCACTGAATCCTGAAAAACGCCGAAACAAAGGAAGTTATTTACTGTAATAATAGTCATTTTGACCCAGTGGCCACTTATCTCTGTTATGAAAAATGAGGATGAAAAGAGTCACTTCACAAAAAAAATGAATAATCCTGAACTGGCTAATTTTATCACTAGTCACCTGAAACGACCCCTCTACAAAAAAAAAAATGAAATTACAAAAGAGTGGCGTGTTCTCTATACAAGAAATGAAAAAAAGTGTGGGTACCCTGCGCTGCCAAAACAAGTAGTAGCTGCTAACACGGCTGATTTGAAAAAAGCGAAGAAAACAGATGAAAATATATGTGTAGCGCTAGACAATGAGAATCGTAATGAGAAGCATTGAAAAAGTAATGAATATAAATATATATATATATCATGAAACGATAAACACAACAGTGTAAATTCGAATGTGTATCAATTATGGCCAGATTCTCAGAAAAACGCCTATCTTTAGGCGGGCGTAGCGTATCTGAGATACACTATGCCGCCATAACTTAGAGCGGCAGGTCCCGTATTCAGAAACATTTTCCGCTCTAAGTTACGGCGACGCAGTGTATCTGATAGGGCGTAAGCCCGCGTAATTTAAACTAGGCTAGTGTGGGCGTGTTTTATGTTAATGTATTGTGACCCGATTTTTCAAATTAAATTGCGCCCGCTCAATGCCTAGTCGACATGAACGTAACTTACGTCCAGCCTCATTCACGGACGACTTACGCAAACGACATAAAACGTGAAAAATTCAACGCTGTTCCGACGTCCATACCTAACATTAGTACGCCTCATCTACGCCTCATAGAGCAGGGGTAACTATACACCGAATAAAGCCTTACGCAAACGACGTAAAAAAATGCCCTGGCCAAACGTACGTTTGAGAATCAGCGTATCTAGCTCATTACCATATTTGACGCGTAAATCGACGGAAGCGCCACCTAGCGGCCAGTGTAAATATGCCACTTAGATACGACGGCGTAAGAGACTTACGCCGGTCGGATCTAATACAAATCTATGCGTAACTGATTCTAAGAATCAGGCGCATATATACGACGCCTCAAACTCAGAGTTAGACGGCATATCTGGAGATACGCCGGCGTAACTCCTACGAGAATCTGGCCCTATATGTCATCTGACAAAATAATAAATAAATAAAGTCCATATATGTTTGAAGGTCCACCAAGTGAATGTGTGAAGGATATCAGAACATCAAATGACTTCTTCCATGTGCAATATTCCCACCACCGGAAAGAATGCAGGCTTACCGGACCAAGTGGACTTAAGGGGACATATGTCACCAAAAGTCAAAAAAGGCTTTGTAAAGACTACCGACATCAACGATCAGTTGAAGAATCGAGGAATAACCGATCTTCAGAGCCTCTGCTGGGCGAATGGTGAAATGTGACCAGACTTTGTAGTGGAAATGGAATCACCGGGCTGGTTTCTCAAGGGGTGTCAGTGGTATGAAGAGAAGGGAAAGAAAGGTGGCCACATAGCGTAATCTTGTTTGAGTATAAAAAAGATTTATTGCAGCTATCACACTTACATTTAGCTGGAATGTTACACGCTTGTATGCAAGTGGGGCGGCAGTGGAGTCCTCCCGACGCGTTTCGTGTCACAACACCCCAGATGAAGTGAAACCAGCCCGGTGATTCCATTTCCAGTACAAAGTCTGGTCACATTCCATCCATTCGCCCAGCTCTGAAGATCGGTTATTCCTCGACCCTTCAACTGATCGTTGATGTCGGTAGTCTTTACAAAGCCTTTTTTGACTTTTGGTGACATATGTCCCCTTAAAGCGGGGGTTCACCCCAAAAAAATGTTTTAACATTACATTCAGCCGAGTTGTGATAATGACATTAGGCTGTTTTTTAAAATCCTTGCCGTACATACCGTTTTATCTACATTTTCACCGCGGCTTCCGGGTATGTAATGTGCGGGACTGGGCGTTCCTAATTGATTGACATGCTTCCGACCGGCGCATACAGCGCGTCACAAGTTGCCGAAAGAAGCCGAACGTCGGTGCACAGGCGCCGTATAGAGCTGACTCGCAGTCCGGCTTCTTTCGGCAACTCGTGACGCACTGTATTTACATATTTGACGCGGAAATCAACGGAAGCGCCACCTAGAGGCCAGCGAAAATATGCACCCCAAGATACGACGGCGTAGGAGACTTACGCCGCTCGTATCTAGGCCAAATCTATGCGCAACTGATTCTATGAATCAGGCGCATAGATACGACGGCGGCCATTCGGACTTACGACGGCGTATCTGGAGATACGCCGTCGTAAGTCTTTAAGAATCTGGGCCTGACAGTCTGACAGACTAAATTCCGACCGGCCAAAATGCGGTGACGTAAAACACTACGACAAGGCGAAAAAAAAGAAGTTCAATGCTTCCGAGTATGCGTCGACTTGATTCTGAGAATGCGTGTTTTTTTTCTCCGTCGGAGTTGCACACAGACGATACGAATTTCTGATCTTATTTTTTTCCATCCGAAAAAAATAAAACATGTTCCATTTCTAAACGCCGATGGAAAAAAGTCAGATGGGGCCCACACACGATCGGAATTTCTGATGAAAAAAGTCCATCGGACTTTTTTCATCAGAAATTCCGATCGTGTGTGCACGGCATTAGAGTGTCAGAGTGTCTCAGAAGTAAAGATGGGTTAAAGGAGTTGTAAACCTATGTGTTTTTTCACCTTAATGCATCCTATGCATTAAGGCATAGGCCTTGCCTACACACGATCGTGAAAAAAAAAATGCTCTAGAAAAGCGCGGCGACGTACAACGGCACTATAAAGGGGAAGTTCCATGCGGATGGCGCCACCCTTGGGGCTGCTTTTGCTGATTCCGTGTTAGTAAAAGACGATTCGCGCTTTTCAGTCTGTTACAGCGTGATGAATGTGCTTACATTACGAACGCTAGTTTTACCAGATCGAGCGCTCCCGTCTCATAACTTGCTTCTGAGCATGTGCAGGTTTTTTTCACGTCGTTAAAGCCCACACACGACCATTTTTTACAACGTCAAAAACACCAACGTTAAAAATTAGAGCATGTTCTAAATTTTTAATGCCCATTTTTTACATCGTGAAAAATGCTGTGAAGCCCACACACCATCGTTTTTAATGACATAAAAAAACACGTCATTTTTTACGACCCGATAAAACGGTGGTGTGTACGCGGCATTACGCATTTTTTTCAGGCGGTTTAGCGCTAAAAATAGCACTGCTATACCGCCTGAAAAAATGGTGCCCTGCAGTCTTCAGTGTGAAAGCCCGAAGGCTTTCACACTGAAGCGGCGCACTAGCAGGACCGCTCCAAAAGTCCTGCTAGCCGCACCTTTGGAGCGGTATAGTTGCGGGGTGTTTACTGCTCCTACACCGCTCCATCCCATTGAAATCAATGGGAAACCGCAGTAATACCGCCGGCAATGCGCCTCTGCAGAGGCTCATTGCCGGCGGTACTGACCCTTTTTCGGCCTCTAGCGGGGGTTAAAACCAAACCGCTAGCGACTGAACATCGCGGTAAATACGACGCTAAAAATCGCGCCGCTATACCGCCACTGCACCTCCCCTTCCTCGTGTGAAAGGGGCCTTAGTATTATTCTGTTATGGAATGATAATAATCAACAGAAAGAAGTCTTTTTACTGAAAGGTCTGCGGGTGGCCAGGCGGCGCTCCTACAACGACGTCCACTAGCCGCGCATAGAAGACGCATTTAGCAAAAGTCTGGGGCTTATCTCACCCGCTAAACACTTTGAAGTGACTGACTGGTGGAGTATGCAATCCCAGGACAGAAAACATATCATTTCCTTTCTGTATCACATTAATAAAAGGTTCACACCACCAGCCTGCCACCCGATGAGGGGAAAATAGGCAAAGCGTGAATTACTGACATTTCCGGAGATCTGTGAAGCACTATAATCTGTAGAAAGGCTCCGAGTCTCTGAGAACTGTGCAATCCTCAGATAGCCGGGTGACAAAGAACCCTATCAGCTCTATCAGGGGGGAACAGGAAGGATTCCGGCGTCTACAAGCTGCGAGTTATAAGAGGTTCCATTACAAATACACATTATTCATGACATTTCACAAATGCTCTATAAATATACTAAACGCACTGCTAGAGGAAAAACGGATCAAACTCAGGGTGCCGGGTGACTAACTAAGCGCCAAGAAACGGAATGGTTTGGTCTACACAGCTATTGGTGGATGCTGGAATCGCAGAGAGAAAACAGGAGGGTATAAAAGGCTATAGAGCTTACAATCTATTAGGGTACAAGGGAGGATATTAGAAGGGGAGAGAGCTTGCAATCTATTACAGGGGGGGGAGAAAAAAAGATTACAATCTGTTAGGCCTCGTACACACGGACGAACTGTCCGCTGAAAACGGTCCGCCGGACCGTTTTCAGCAGACATGTCCGCTCGGAGATTTCTGTCTGATTGTTGTACACACCATCAGACAGAAATCCGCACGTACACGATACGCGTTGACGTGGACGCGCCGTCGCCGCGACGATGACGCGGTGACGTGCGCGGCCCTGGAAGTTCAATGCTTCCACGCATGCGTCCAATCACTTCGACGCATGCGAGGGCTTTCGGCCGATCGGACATGTCCGGTGAGTCTGTACAGACGACCGAACATGTCCGACGGACAGGCTTCCAGCGGACATGTTTCTTAGCATGCTAAGAAACATTTGTCCGCTGGAAACCTGTCCGATCCGCCGGAAAATTGTCCGGTCGGATGTACAGACGACCGAACATGTCCGCTGAAACTGGTCAGCGGACCAGTTTCAGCGGACATGTTCGGTCGTGTGTACGGGGTCTAAGAGTTTAAGCGAGGATACAGAAGACACAGAGCTTACACTCTAGTAGGATATAAGGGAGGATACAGAATCTGGAAGAGCTTACACTCTACTAGGATATCAGGGAGGATACAGAATCTTGAAGAGCTTACACTCGACTAGGATATAAGAGAGGATACAGAATGAGGAAGAGCTTACACTCTATTAGGATATAATGGAGGATACAGAAAGTGGAAGAGCTTACACTCTACTAGGATATAAGGGAGGATACAGAATGTGGAAGAGCTTACACTCTACTAGGATATAATGGAGGATACAGAATGTGGAAGAGCTTACACTCTACTAGGATATAAGGGAGGATACAGAATGTGGAAGAGCTTACACTCTACTAGGATAAAAGGGAGGATACAGAATGTGGAAGAGCTTACACTCTACTAGGATATAAGGGAGGATACAGAATGTGGAAGAGCTTACACTCTACTAGGATATAAGGGAGGATACAGAATGTGGAAGAGCTTACACTCTACTAGGATAAAAGGGAGGATACAGAATGTGGAAGAGCTTACACTCTACTAGGATATAAGGGAGGATACAGAATGTGGAAGAGCTTACACTCTCCTAGAGTACAGAGAGTTTGCTGCCCATTAGCCATGCAGAAATCGCCCTCAATCTGTAGCATTCTGCGCACACATATCATCCTGACGGTGATAAAGGTGGTGGACACAGAAATATTTGACTCCAGATCTATCAGTAAGTGAGATAATTACCCATGATCGCCATCACTGCCTGTACCATTAATCAAACCTGTCATGGCGGACAATAATTTATTCACACGCAGACAGCCAACGCTCTCCCTACACGACCCAGCTCTTCCGATCTTCCAGCTGCAACAAGCATCCAGCATCACATAATCTGCTTCATCTAGATCGCAATGACAAAAAAACTGCAACTGTGTCTGCGATTATAGATAGAGGTACAGCCAATACACCTGTGTAGCCGACAGCGGCATGATACGTCGGAGATGACTTGGCTGGTCGCATGAAAGGAACTCTAGGGTGGATTTTAAGGATAAAAACATTTTTTTTCCATCTTGTAAAATCAGATAAGAAAAAAGGTCACCACTAACGAATAACTATTTTACAAGAAAACAGGAAAAGCTAAATCCATTTATTTTTTATTAACTTACAAATCAGAGCTCTGATCCCCCTCAGACACTTGTAGGCATGATCAGCCATCTGAATGATGGGATGAACAATGTGCATTTACCCCATGGAGAGGGGCGAGGGCGGAGTGATGGAGAGGGGCGAGGGTGGAGTAATGGAGAGGGGCGAGGGAGGAGTGATGGAGAGGGGTGAGGGAGGAGTGATGAGAGTGGCGAGAGAGGAGTGATGGAGAGGGAGGAGTGATGGAGAGGGGCGAGGGAGGAGTGATGGAGAGGGGCGAGGGAGGAGTGATGGAGAGGGGCGAGGGAGGAGTGATGGAGAGGGGCGAGGGAGGAGTGATGGAGAGGGGCGAGGGAGGAGTGATGGAGAGGGGCGAGGGAGGAGTGATGGAGAGAGGCGAGGGAGGAGTGATGGAGAGGGGCGAGGGAGGAGTGATGGAGAGGGGCGAGGGAGGAGTGATGGAGAGGGGCGAGGGAGGAGTGATGGAGAGGGGCGAGGGAGGAGTGATGGAGAGAGGCGAGGGAAGAGTGATGGAGACACCTTCAGTTTTGACTTTTCCGGGGGGGGAACAATTAACTATTTTACAAGAAAACAGGAAAAGCTAAATCCATTTATTTTTTATTAACTTACAAATCAGAGCTCTGATCCCCCTCAGACACTTGTAGGCATGATCAGCCATCTGAATGATGGGATGAACAATGTGCATTTACCCCATGGAGAGGGGCGAGGGCGGAGTGATGGAGAGGGGCGAGGGTGGAGTAATGGAGAGGGGCGAGGGAGGAGTGATGGAGAGGGGTGAGGGAGGAGTGATGAGAGTGGCGAGAGAGGAGTGATGGAGAGGGAGGAGTGATGGAGAGGGGCGAGGGAGGAGTGATGGAGAGGGGCGAGGGAGGAGTGATGGAGAGGGGCGAGGGAGGAGTGATGGAGAGGGGCGAGGGAGGAGTGATGGAGAGAGGCGAGGGAGGAGTGATGGAGAGGGGCGAGGGAGGAGTGATGGAGAGGGGCGAGGGAGGAGTGATGGAGAGGGGCGAGGGAGGAGTGATGGAGAGGGGCGAGGGAGGAGTGATGGAGAGAGGCGAGGGAGGAGTGATGGAGACACCTTCAGTTTTGACTTTTCCGGGGGGGGGAACAATTAACTATTTTACAAGAAAACAGGAAAAGCTAAATCCATTTATTTTTTATTAACTTACAAATCAGAGCTCTGATCCCCCTCAGACACTTGTAGGCATGATCAGCCATCTGAATGATGGGATGAACAATGTGCATTTACCCCATGGAGAGGGAGGAGTGATGGAGAGGGGCGAGGGTGGAGTGATGGAGAGGGGCGAGGGAGGAGTGATGGAGAGGGGCGAGGGAGGAGTGATGGAGAGGGGCGAGGGAGGAGTGATGGAGAGGGGCGAGGGAGGAGTGATGGAGAGGGGCGAGGGAGGAGTGATGGAGAGGGGCGAGGGAGGAGTGATGGAGAGGGGCGAGAGAGGAGTGATGGAGAGGGGCGAGGGAGGAGTGATGGAGAGGGGCGAGGGAGGAGTGATGGAGAGGGGCAAGGGAGGAGTGATGGAGAGGGGCAAGGGAGGAGTGATGGAGAGGGGCGAGGGTGGAGTGATGGAGAGGGGCGAGGGAGGAGCGATGGAGAGGGGCGAGGGGGGAGTGATGGAGAGGGGCGAGGGAGGAGTGATGGAGAGGGGCGAAAGAGGAGTGATGGAGAGGGGCGAGGGAGGAGTGATGGAGACACCTCCCGCGTTGACTTTTCTGGGGAGAACAATGATCTTCACGTTCACTTTTGTCTACAAGAAGCATCAATTGGCACCTTTATTGACCTATATAGCAACAATCAATTCTGCAGCACTTTAAAAAGCCTGTAGACCAGTCACCTCAATCCCTGTTGGCAACAAAGCTTACAATCTAATGTTCTCACCAGTCTTAAAATTGAATAAAACCCCAACTATAACTATTCTTAAAAATGTTCCCTCCCACCTATCCTGACTAATCTGTATAAAAAAAGATCTGTGTACTTACCTATTTTCAATCCACTCTGGTCACGTGATCCTGCAGTTCTGTGTAAGGGAGCGCTTACAATGGCTCTGAATTCTGGGAGTCATGATACCACCAATAGGCCTGTAGGCAAGTGCAGTCTACACTCCCTACTGCAGGTGGCGCTCAACTGAAGCGGCAAAGTAGAAGGGAAAGGAAGTTGTGTATACGACTTCCTTGGCGGCCATCTTGGGTCAGGACAGAGTCTTTTTAAAAAGATAGTAAACCGCTGAAAAAAAACAAAAAACCTGCAAGACAATGGCATAATGTACTTGTATGCATTGCATACTAGCACATTATGAAATGCTTACCTTAGAACGAAGCTCCCGTGGCAGCGCCTGGTCACCGATGAGGGAACTGACATGTTCCCCTGGCGCTTCTTCCAGGTTTGCAGGCTCCAGCACTCTTAGTGGCCGAAGCCACGATGACGTCACATCTGCGCAGGAGCTCTTGATTCCAGGAAGAAGCTCTGACGTTCTGTCGTGATAAAAATGTCATTTGGGTACAGTGTAGCATGACCGCGCAATTGTCAGTCAAAGTGCGACAGCGCTGAAAGCTGAAAATTGGCTTGGGCAGGAAGGTGCGTAAGTGCCTGGTATAGAAGTGGTTAAGGAAAAACATGTTTACCTTTACAACCCCTTTAAACCAAACATTCAATTTTTAATTGTAATATGTTAAAAAAGTCCTTCTCTGATAAAAAAAAAAGGGACTATTTTCAGTATTCATGGCAGGAAGCCTTAAGTGATTTCTATCACATGCGCCCGATTGGCGTTTATTATTTTCCCATCCAAGCATTACTGAATATTACTAGTGACCCCCAGCTGCTGCATCATTAGGAAATAAACGGCCAGTTTTAGCACTTTTATTAACCTAATTTAATATTAACGTTGCAGGAAATGTGAAAAGAAAGGAAAACATAATTTGAGATTACAAATTGCCTTCAGCCTATGTGCTGCAACACATTAAAGAAAAATTTAAACATTATAAAACCTCCATTAGGTCATTTTCCAGCAAGATACTTTACCTTCAAATTGAACAGCCTTACATGAAGTTACAATCAACGTGTCCTGTAAATATTAAAGCTTATTACTAATTTCTCCCAACTGTCCCTGATTTCGAGGGACTGTCCCTGATTTGGAAAAAATGTCCCTCTGTCCCTCTTTCCTCCTCATGTGTTCCTCATTATGGTCTGATCTATATAGATCAGGGGTGTCCAACCAGTGGTTACACTTTAACCACTTAAAGACCGCCTCCTGCACATATACGTCAGCAGAATGGCACAGCTGGGCACAGGCACGTACCTGTACGTCCTCTTTAAGTGCCCAGCCGTGGGTTGCAGGCGCGCGCCCGCGACCCCGATCCTAAGCTGCGGGACCCGCGGACTCGATCGCCGCCGGAGTCCCGTGATCGGTCCCCGGAGCTGAAGAACGGGGAGAGCTGTGTGTAAACACACCTTCTTCACTGTGGCACCGTCGTTGATCGTGTGTTCCCTGATATAGGGAAAGACAATCAATGATGTCACACGTCCAGCCCCGCCCCCCTACAGTTAGAAACACATATGAGGTTACACTTAACCCCTTCATCGCCCCCTAGTGGTTAACTCCAGAACTGCAATTGTCATTTTCACAGTAAACAATGCATTTTTAAAGGACTTTTCGCTGTGAAAATGACAATGGTCCCAAAAATGTGTCAAAATTGTCCGAAGTGTCCGCCATAATGTCGCAGTTACAATCGCCCCCATTAGTAGTAAAACATATTTTTTTTATAAAAATGCAATAAAACTATCTCCTATTTTGTAAGCGTTATAAATTTTGCGCAAACCAATCGATAAACGCTTATTGCGATTTTTTTTTTTACCAAAAATAGGTAGAAGAATATGTATCGGCCTAAACTGAGGAAAAAAATAGTTTTTTTTTATATGTTTATGGGCGATATTTATTATAGCAAAAAGAAAAAAATATAGAATTTTTTTTTTAAATTGTCGCTTTATTTTTGTTTATAGCGCAAAAAATAAAAACCGCAGAGGTGATCAAATACCACCAAAAGAAAGCTCCATTTGTGGGGAGAAAAGGACGCCAATTTTGTTTGGGAGCCACGTCGCACGACCGCGCAATTGTCAGTTAAAGCGACGCAGTGCCGAATCGCAAAAACTGGCCGGGTCCTTTACCTGCATTTTGGTCCGGGTCTTAAGTGGTTAAAGCCCACTCCAGATACGTGCCTAGCCGCATTTTAAATAACGCCCCAAATCATAGTCTTCAGTCTGGTCAGGTGAGATCCCTGGACCTCTCACATCTCCGGTGGTGGCAGTGGGTGGTCCTTATTTCTGGGGTTGTGCAGTATTACTGTGAGGACTGTCCCTGGATTGGTGAGCGGAATGTTTTAATATTATAAGACAAGTTGGGAATTTATTTTTTATTAAAAGCTATAAGCAAAAAAAAAAGCTTGTGCATATATTCTAGGTTATATTGTTTGTTTGTTTTTTGCAACTTTACAAGTTTAGCCTAGGTTCACACTGCTGCGAATTCAAAATCGCGGTAAAATGCGCGATTTTACCGCGATTTTGCCGCGATTTCGGCCGCAATTTAATGTAAATCGCGGCCCGAAATCGCAAAAAGTAGTACAGGAACTACTTTTTGAAATCGCAGATGCGGCATCGCACTGATTAGGACAGTGCCATTGCCGACAATTGCCGCCGATTTGAGATGCGATTTGACATGTCAAATCGCATCTCAAATCGTTCCAAATCGTACCCAGTGTGAACCAGGGCTAAAAAATAGAAGAGAAAGAGGAGCTTAGTCTATAAAAGCCATTGTACTGTTTACACGATTCCTTGCCACTCCTTGCTGCCCGCTCACCTGAGAATATCCGGAATAACCTGATTTTAAACCAACAAAACAGACTCTCAGACGTCAGACAACATTGTTATCTGTCCAGCCGTCTTCGCAGACCTCAGGGGCAGCACTGCCCTCTACTGAATCCCCAGAGGAACAGCTCAGGCAGGCCCGTCTTAGTTGGACCCCTTTTGTTCTGCTTCGTATCGTGATAAATGAAGTGTGCATCTCAACCAGGGAATAATAATGAACATCACATAATGTGTGAGGAGCGTCTGCCAGGCGTTAAAAAGCAAAGACATTAATTACGCGGATGCAGAGACTGTGTGCGGAGAATGGAGCTGAGGACTGTATGTACCTTGCCTGGCGGGGGTCCAGGACAGGAGGGGGACCCACTCTCACACACACACACACCTGTAGATAAAAGCTCTTTATTTTTTAACTGCCCACAACTCTGTTATTTTGTTCCCAAAATATCTCTCCCCGGCTTCTCTGCCCAACTTCCTGGGGAGGCAAAAATCACAAACAGCTCACTTCTGACCTAAAATGTTCTAAAAACTTTCTACAAACCAACAGGATTGCAGATGTGTGTGTGTGTGATATAAATAGATAGATAGATAGATAGATAGATAGATAGATAGATAGATAGATAGATAGATAGATAGATAGATAGATAGATAGATAGATAGATAGATAGATAGATAGATAGTCTATCTATCTGTCTGCCTGTCTGTCTATCTATCTGTCTTTCTGTTTGTCTATCTATCGTTCTGTCTGTCTGTCTATTTTTCTGTCTGTCTGTCTTTCTTTCTTTCTATCTGTCTGACAGACAGAAAAATAGACAGACAGACAGAAAGATAGATAGACAAACAGAAAGACAGATAGATAGACAGACAGGCAGACAGATAGATAGACAGACAGACAGATAGATAGACAGACAGGCAGACAGATAGATAGACAGACAGACAGATAGATAGACAGACAGGCAGACAGACAGATAGATAGACAGACAGGCAGACAGACAGAAAGACAGATAGATAGACATACAGACAGACAGACAGAAACATAGATAGATAGATAGATAGATAGATAGATAGATAGATAGATAGATAGATAGATAGATAGATAGATAGATAGACAGAAAGATAGACAGACAGACAGAAAGATAGATAGACAGACAGAAAGATAGATAGACAGACAGAAAGACAGATAGATAGACAGACAGGCAGGCAGACAGAAAGACAGATAGATAGACATACATACAGACAGACAGACAGAAACATAGACAGACAGACAGATAGATAGATAGACAGACAGACAGACGACCACAAATATTGGGACATTGACACAATTTTAATATTTTTGGCTCTATACACCACCACAATGGATTTCAAATGAAATGAACAAGATGTGCTTTATCTGCAGACTTTCATCTTTAATGTTGAGGGTATTTACATCCAAATCAGGTGAACGGTGTAGGAATTACAACAGTTTGTATATGTGTCTCACACTTTTTAAGGGACCGAAAGTAATGGGACAGATTAACAATCATAAATCAAACTTTCACTTTTTTTAATACTTGGTTGCAAATCCTTTGCAGTCAATTACAGCCTGAAGTCTGGAACGCAATGACATCACCAGACGCCGGGTTTCATCCCTGGTGATGCTCTGCCAGGCCTCTACTGCAACTGTCTTGAGTTTCTGCTTGTTCTTGGGGCATTTCCCTTCAGTTTTGTCTTCAGCAAGTGAAATGCTCAATCGGATTCAGGTCAGGTGATTGACTTGGCCATTGCATAAAATTCCACTTCTTTCCCTTTTGTTGCTTTCGCAGTATGCTTCGGGTCATTGTCCATCTGCACTGTGAAGCGCCGTCCAATGAGTTCTGAAGTAATAATATTCCCCGAAACACTTCAGAATTCATCCTGCTGCTTTTGTCAGCAGTCACATCATCAACAAATATAAGAGAACCAGTTGTAATTCCTACACCGTTCACCTGATTTGGATGTAAATTCCCTCAAATTAAAGCTGAAAGTCTGTAGTTAAAGCAAATCTTGTTGGTTTCATTTCAAATCGATTGTGGTGGTGTATAGAGCCAAAAAGATTAGAATTGTGTTGATGTCCCAATATTTATGGACCTGACTGTATATATATATATTTAGCAGAGATCCTAGAGAGTACAATGGTGGGGTGTTCATTTCTTAAAACAAGTGTTACAGATGCATGGATGAATGGACAGAATCTTAGGCTTATAGATTAGATAGCTGAGTGCATGGATAGATAGAAAGTTAGACAGACAGTAAGATAGATAGACAGATAGACAGACAGACAGACAGACAGACAGACAGATAGAGACATACAGAAAGACAGACAGATAGAGACGTACAGAAAGACAGACAGATAGATAGACAGATAGACAGACAGACAGTTAGACAGACAGACAGATAGAGACATACAGAAAGATAAATAGATAGATATGCAGATATAGATAGACAGACAGACAGATAGAGACATACAGAAAGATGGACAGATAGACAGACAGACACAGACAGACAGAGACAGACAGACAGACAGACAGATAGACAGACAGACAGACAGACAGAGACATACAGAAAGATAAATAGATAGATATGCAGATATAGACAGACAGACAGATAGAAAGATAGATGGATACAGTAGTTAAATAGCTGATATTTACAAGAATTCTCTGTTCTACCAGCTCTTTGGCTACAAAAATAAAAAAATACATATAAAAGTGAAAATGACTGATTGTCGATATATACTGTTAAGTGTTCCCATGTCACATATCATACAAATATACCAAAGTCCAGTGCAAGCCAAAAATTCACATTTGGTTTTCTCTCCTTAAAGGAGTTGTAAAGGAAAACATTTTTTCACCTTAATGCAATCGTAAATATGCAACTAAGATACGACGGCGTAAGAGACTTATGCCAGTCGGATCTTAGCCAAATCTTGTTTTCTGAATACAGAAAAAAGATACGCCGGAGCATCCTAGAAGATACGCCAGCGTAACTTCTTTATGAATCTACCCCATAGATAGATAAAGATAGATAGATAGATAGATAGATAGATAGATACATCTGGATAGATCGATATGAATAGACAGACAGACTCAGAGCCAGAGTGTGGGGGCCGCCATCCCCCAGGGAACTCCAAAGGATCAGGTAAGTAAAAGTGCTTCCCTTCTTCCCTAGACTAAACAAGCAAGTGGTTTTAAAGGCTGGAGTTTTTTTACCTTCATGTATTCTATGCATGAAAGGTAAAAAACCTTCTGTCTGCTGCTCCCCCCTCAGCCCCCCCCCAATACTTACCTAAGCCCGGCAATGTGCACAAAAGCCGAGGCTTTCCTGGGTCTCTTGCTCCTCAATGGCAGGGGTGCATCAGCAGGTGCCATTCAGGTGGGAACTGGGGGGAGGGGGCTGAGCCTGTTTTGTGTCTTATGGACACAGGGAGCCAGCTCGGGAGCGAGCATGCATGATTGTCCCCATAGCAAATGGTTTGCTATGGCGGCACTTGGCAAGGGGGGTGTTCAGAGCTCCGGCGGGGGGACCCGAGAAGAAGGGAATCAGGGCTGGTCTGTGCAAAACCACTGAAAATTGGAGTCTGGCATTTCACTGGCAGCTACTAACAGCGTAGCTGCTGACTTTTAATAAGGACAATTACCTGTCCTAGTCGCCCGCGATGTCGGTCCCCCAAAGGCGATCGCTCGGTCCTGGCACCTCCATCCTTACTAAGGGAAACAGGTAGTAAAGCCTTACGGCTTCACTGCCCATTTCCTACTGCGCATGCGCGACTCGCACGTCGCTTTCTGAATGGGCGGCTGCCTCCTGGGATACACACAGTTCCCTAAAGGCAGCGCGGCTCATTCACAAGATGACACAGCGACGTAGGACGAACCAGAAGATCCAATGCGGTGGAAGAAAAGGCAAAAGAGGTACTTCCGCATAGCAACCGCCCTTTCAGGTGAGTATAAAAACATTTTATTTTTTTATTTTTGTTTTATTTATTTTAAGATTTTTAGGGGGGAAAAAACGGGTGGAACTCCACTTTAATATTTTAATCATTCTAATACAGTATTTCAATACTTGTGAAGGCACTGTACAACCCATCGGTGCTTTATACCTACATCCTGTATAATAATAATAAAAATAATATTCTTTTTTTTTAGATTGTACTTACCGTATATACGGTACTCGATTATAAGCCAACTTTTTCAGCACATTTTTTTTTATGCTGAAAAAGCCCCCCTCGGCTTATACTCAAGTGAGGGTCTCTCACTGTGTCAGTCTACTGTTCAGCGGCAGTCCACTGTAACAAAGCCCCGCCTCCTCCTCATCCGTGATAGATGGAACACTGAACACTGATAAACTGAATCAGTGTTCCGTCTATCACAGACGATGAGGAAGCAGGGCTTTGATACAGTGGATGGCTGCCGACTGCAGTTGCATGACACAGCGGGACTCGAGATCAAAGGTACATGAGGCTGCAAATGGGCACAGTGAGGCTACAGATGGGCATATGCAGTGAGGCTGCAGATGGGCATACACAGTGAGGCTGCAGATGGGCACAGTGAGGCTGCATATGGGCACAGTGAGGCTGAAAATGGGTATACACAGTGGGGCTGCAAA
Organism: Rana temporaria; assembly: GCF_905171775.1. Taxonomy (NCBI): domain Eukaryota; kingdom Metazoa; phylum Chordata; class Amphibia; order Anura; family Ranidae; genus Rana; species Rana temporaria. The sequence continues at coordinate 207,393,737 of NC_053495.1, read as the reverse complement.
TGGGCACAGGGAGGCTGCAGATGGGCACAGTGAGGCTGCAAATGGGCATACACAGTGGGGCTGCAAATGGGCACAGTGAGGCTGCAGATGGGCATACACCGTGAGGCTGCAGATGGGCATACACCGTGAGGCTGCAAATGGGCATACACAGTGAGGCTGCAAATGGGCATACACAGTGAGGCTGCAGATGGGCATACACAGTGAGGCTGCAGATGGGCATACACAGTGAGGCTGCAGATGGGCACAGTGAGGCTGCAAATGGGCACAGTTGATCCTCTTTCCCACTTACAGTAGCTGCTGCATTTCCCACCCTAGGCTTATACTTGAGCCAATACCCTTTTCCATTTTTTGGTGGTAAAATTAGGTGCTTATATTCGGGATTGCTTATACTCGAGTATATACGGTAAGTGTGTTTTTTGGAGGGACTGTTAGATACAGTAAGTAGAAACTATTTGTTAGGAAGTTGGGTTATTTACATTAGGCATTACAGGGCAAGAGAAGCTCACTACATGGGTGCCCTCCCATAGTTCTGTGGGTGGGGATCCGCTATTTGGAGCACAGTTACTTTTTTCACATTGCATGTGCCCCCTGCCAAGGTTACCCACCTTGTAAAGTTTCATCTTGCAAAGTTACCTTAATGTTTTCTTTTTAAATGGTTTACGTTGAGCAATGTTTGTAGACAGCTGCACACGCGTCGAAGACCCGAAGAAAAAAGGTCTTTGTGAAGGTTACATGAAGAGTCTGGACTGTTTGTGTCCCTACAGTAAACACATAGATCATTCCTGTGCCGCAAGTGACACCTCCGCCATCGCCAGATGTTCATGATTTGACTTCGGCAAGTTGCACGCCTGTATTTAATCAGTTATCAAGTCAGTAAGAGATATCCGCGCCCACGTGCGCACAGGTGCACGTTGTGGCAGAGAAAATCCAGGCAACAACAGAAAGCAAGTACTTAGATGACCGATATAGCAAAAAAAAAATTGTAACTGTATGACGTTTATACCTCTAATAAGCATACTCGGGATATGAATTATTTTGTTGTATCTCACGTCTTTATTATCTCCACAATTATCTGCAGGTCAAGCTGTCCAGAAAGAGTGTCAGTTATAGGGGTTGGGACATCTAAGACTAGGGTTGTCCCGATACCGATACTAGTATCGGTATCAGGACCGATTCCGAGTATACCCCCGATACCGAAATAGAATACTCCCCCCCCCCGCCGTCGCTGCCGACACATCCCGCCGCTACGCCGCATCCCCGCTTGGTTAATACGGGCGGGGAACATTACAGCTTTCATTTGAATAGCTGTAGTCTTTCCCGCCGCGCCGCGTATAGACACTCCCCCTTGCTCGGGTGAACTGTCCAATCCCGAGCAAGGGGGAGTGTCTATACGCAGCGCGGCGTGAAAGACTACAGCTATTCAAAGCTGTAATGCTCCCCGCCCGTATTAACCAAGCGACGGCGCGGCAGCATGTACGGTAAGGGGGACATGGCTGCATATATGGGGGGGACATGGCTGGATATGGGGGGGGGGACATGGCTGGATATGGGGGGACATGGCTGCATATATGGGGGGGACATGGCTGGATATGGGGGGGGGGACATGGCTGGATATGGGGGGACATGGCTGCATATGGGGGGACATGGCTGCATATGGGGGGGACATGGCTGCATATGGGGGGGACATGGCTGGATATGGGGGGGACATGGCTGGATATGGGGGGGACATGGCTGGATATGGGGGGGACATGGCTGCATATGGGGGGGACATGGCTGGATATGGGGGGACATGGCTGGATATGGGGGGGACATGGCTGGATATGGGGGGACATGGCTGCATATGTGGGGGGACATGGCTGCATATGTGGGGGGACATGGCTGCATATGGGGGGGGACATGGCTGCATATGGGGGGGACATGGCTGGATATGGGGGGGACATGGCTGGATATGGGGGGGGACATGGCTGCATATGGGGGGGACATGGCTGCATATGGGGGGACATGGCTGGATATGGGGGGGACATGGCTGGATATGGGGGGGACATGGCTGCATATGTGGGGGGACATGGCTGCATATGTGGGGGGACATGGCTGCATATGGGGGGGGACATGGCTGCATATATGGGGGGGGACATGGCTGCATTTGTGGGGGGACATGGCTGCATATGGGGGAGGACATGGCTGCATATATGGGGGGGGGGACATGGCTGCATTTGGGGACACATTTAAAAAAAAGTATCGGTATTCGGTATCGGCGAGTACTTGAAAAAAAGTATCGGTACTTGTACTCAGTCCTAAAAAAGTGGTATCGGGACAACCCTATCTAAGACTACTCTGTCTGCAGGGTGACAACACTGCTGTGTGATTTCACTGCGGAACACACAGCGCTGTCACCCCGTAAAAGAAGAATTTCAATGGATCTACTGGCAGGAAGTGGAGTAGGGGGGGTTTCCAGCGTCAGGGCAGGACTTAGGGTGGTGGGGGCCCCTGGGCTAGAGTGTTGATTGAAGGGGCCCCCTTAAGTTGTTTAACGAGGGGGGGGGGGGGACCGCAAACAAGCGAGGGGGGGGGGGGGTGCCGCTGACCGACGACCGATCATAGTTGTTGAGCTTGTGTTTGATCGAAGTTGTTGAGCCTGACTGACTACCGATCACAGTAGCTGAGGGAGGGTGGCGATTGTAGTTGTTGAGGAGGAGGGTGCTACCGCTGAACGGACTTCTTACCTCTTCATCCACAACTGCATGGCTCTTTCTGCTTCCTCCTCCCGTGGGCCCCCTATTGGGCGGGGCCAATGGGCTTGAGCCCAGTCAAGCCCAATGGTGAGTCCGGCCCTGGCCAGCGTCCAAGGGAAGGCAAGTATTGTGCCCCCTACCCGTGGACCATTGACACTTCCTGAGCCCCTTCCACCAGAACATCTACACTAGTTTGTCAAAAGTATTGTAACGCCTGCCTTTACACGCACATGAATTTTAATGGCATCCCAGTCTTACTCTGTAGGGTTCAATATGGAATTGGCCCCCGCCCTTTGCAGCTGTAACAGCTTCAACCCTTCTGGGAGGGCCGTCCACAAGGTTTAGGAGGGTGTTTATGGGAATGTTTATTTTTGGATTTATTACAGTCAAGACTAACCACTTGCTGACCACCGCACGCCGATGTACGTCGGCAGAATGGCACGGGCAGGCAGATTGGCGTACAGGTACGTCCATTTGAATCTGCCGTCCAGCGGGCACACGCGGTGGGGGGGGGGGGGCGCGCACACCCACCGCGTGACTCTTGAGTGCGGCTGGGGGTCCCCGGAACTCGATGTTTCCAGGAGTCCCACAATTGTGGTTGGCAAGAGCAGAACGGGGGAATGCCTTTGTAAACAAGGCATTCCCCTATTCTGCCTAGTGACACTGTCACTGATGACCGTTCCCCGTGATCGGGAACGGCCATCAGTGACGTGTCACGTGTAGCCATGCCCCCAAACAGTTAGAATCACTTCTTAGGGAACACTTAACCCTTGCAGCGCCACCTAGTGGTTAACCCCTTCACTACCAGTGTCATTTTTACAGTAACCAGTGCATTTTTTATAGCACTGATCGCTGTAAAAATGACAATGGTCCCAAAATGGTGTCCGATGTGTCCGCCATAATGTCGCAGTCACAATAAAAATAGCTGATGGCCGCCATAACTAGTAAAAAAAAATTATTAATAAAAATGCCATAAAACAGTCCCCTATTTTGTAGACGCTATAACTTTTGCGCAAACCAATTAATAAACGCTTATTGCGTTTTGTTTTACCGAAAATATGTAGAAGAATACGTATCGGACTAAACTTTTTTTATATATTTTTTGGGGATATTAATTATAGCAAAAAGTTAAAAATATTGCATTTTTTCAAAATTGTCGCTATTTTTTTTGTTTATAGCGCAAAAATTAAAAACCGCAGAGGTGATCAAATACCACCAAAAGAAAGCTCTATTTGTGGGAAAAAAATGACGTCAATTTTGTTTGAGAGCCACGTCGCACGACCACGCAATTGTCAGTTAAAGCGACGCAGTGCCGAATCGCAAAAAGTGGCCCGGTCTTTAACCACCAAAATGGTCCGGGGGTTAAAAAAGGATATGTAGCACCCACCTAGGTAGGTGCTAGAAGAGAGTATCGTTTTTGGGTCTTTCTGCTTGCCAGGAAGATTGCCAGGTAAATTTAGATACTCTCTGCCTACCAGAGAGCAGGATCCATTGATAGGGTCTGCTCATGGTGTTCAGGTGCTGCTCATATTGTCTGAATGTTTCACATTGATCCAATAGGGGGGAATATTGGACAGTGGGAGGAAACCTTATGAAATAAGAGCACAGGCACCCCTGGCTGCTGACAGAGGAAAGTGCCAGGTAGGAGAGAGGAATGCAAGGAAGATATGTTGGGGGGGGGGGGGGGGGTTGGTTTGGGGTTGTATACTGTATAGCGCACCCCTAAGTCCTGCACTCTGTCCCCACACACCCCTAAAGCCTGCACTCTGTACACAGCACACCCCCTGAACTCTGCACTCTGTGCATAGGGCACTTGAACTGAACTATGTACAAAGCGCACCCCTAAACCCTGAAATATGTGCATAGGGAACCCCTGAACCCTGCACTCTGTGCATAGGGCACCCCTGAACCCTGCACTCTGTACATAATGCACTCCTGAACCCTGCACTCTGTACATAACGCACTCCTGAACCCTGCACTCTGTACATAATGCACTCCTGAACCCTGCATTCTGTACATAATGCACTCCTGAACTCTGCACTTTGTACATAACACACTCCTGAACTCTGCACTCTGTACATAACGCACTCCTGAACCCTGCACTCTGTACATAAGGCACTCCTGAACCCTGAAGTCTGTACGTAGCACATCCGAGATACAGCCAGCCCTTTGAGGTCAACCACACTGCTGAGGTGGCCTGCGATAAATTTTAGTTTGACACCTCCGGTGTACAAAAAGCTTACGCAGCTACTGATGATATGAGTAAACCACTCAGCTCAACCTATGCTATGAAATATTCAAAATAGACCAAGAAAGATTTGCATAATATGCCAGTAGCATTCCTTTATACAAAGCTTCCAGCAGTTCTATCCTATGTACTCCGGCATTATGAAGACTTGTTTCTGGGCCCTGAAGAGGCTGCGGGCTGCCGCCTGGTGCCAGAGACACACAGACAAATTGAATTAGCTCTGGGTTAGTTCTCCGCTCTTCTGTAATAGTAAAGGGTAATGCAATGGATTGGAATTCAACAGACGTTGCCAAGTTATTTAAAACAATTTGTATCGGAGATAGGGACAATAAATATAATACACTTTAGTAATACTGTGTAGACACCTTGTAATATGCTGCAAAATCGACATAAAACTTGCCTGCAGCAAGCTGCTACGGTCTTTAGCCGACATTCAATACGTGCGAAGAGTCTGCAGGGCTCATTTGTATAAAGAACATTGAAAGGTTCAAAAGTTTTAGGTGGATGCAGTCAGGCTTGTTGCATCTCATGGAGATTCCAGCAGAAATCGCTATACTTTAGTATTCAACTCTACCTGACACGGCTCCTGTAAGGGGGGGGGGGCTCACCGTTGGACTGTACGGCAGAAGCTAGAATCGTTGTTGGAGTTGTTATTAGCCCCTCAGTTACTGCAGGCAAAAGTTGTGTACATTTAATGGCACAACCATAAGCCCATCCCCACATGCCAAGGTCCTAGGCGTAGTCCTGGACTCTGAACTGTCCTTCAAGCCCCCCCGTCTAATCACTGTCCAAATTTTGCCGCCTCAACCTCCGCAACATCTCCACATCTCCACTACGCCCCTTTCTAACCAATGACACCACAACACTCTTAATTCACTCCCTGGTCATCTCTCACCTCGATTACTGCAACTCCTTCCTCATTGGCTTAAAGCGGTGGTTCACCCTAAAAAACAAGTTTCTACCATGAAATCCAGCATACTAGCGTGAGCTGCAGTATGCCTTTATTTATTTATTTTTTGCGCCGTACTCACAGTTTAATCCCGTAGTTAAGTTTCAGACACCCCGCGGGGAATGGGCGTTCCTATGCAGAGGGTAACATGATTGACGGCCGGCTATGGCGCGTCACGCTTCCCGAAAATAGCCGGAGTAGGACTCGGCTCTTCACGGCGCTATACAGCGCCTGCGCACAGACTAGGAGCTGACTGCGCAGGCCCCGTGAAGAGCCAAGTCCTATTTCGGCTATTTTCGGGAAGCGTGACGCGCCATAGCCGGCCGTCAATCATGTTCCCCTCTGCATAGGAACGCCTATTCCTCGCGGGGAGTCTGAAACTTAACTACGGGATTAAACTGTGAGTACGGCGCAAAAAATAAAAATAAAGGCATACTGTAGCTCGCGCTAGTATGCTGGATGGCATGGTAGAATTATTTTTTTATTTTTTTTAGGGTGAACCCCCGCTTTAACTCGGCATACTCTATCCCCCCTTCAGTCCATCATGAATGCTGCTGCCAGACTCATCCACCTTGCCAACCGCTCTGTCTCTGCTGCTCCCCTCTGTCAATCCCTCCACTGGCTTCCGCTCGCCCAACTAATTAAATTCAAAATACTAACTAACTACAAAGCCATCCACAACTCCGCCCCCAGCTACATCACTGACCTAGTCTCTAAATACCAACCTAATCTTTCTCTTCATTCTTCTCAAGACCTCCTGCTCTCTCATCACCTCCTCCCATGCTCGTCTCCAGGACTTTTCCAGAGCCTCTCCAAGCCTATTGAACTCCTTACCCCAATCTGTCCGTCTATCACCTTCTTTATTAGCTTTTAGAGGATCCCTGAAAACCCTCCTCTTCAGAGAAGCCTATCCTACCCACACCTGATGTAGCGGAATGACCCGTGACACCCAGAGACTTTTGAAGGATGGGGGGTACCCCTGTGCCAGCGTCACTAATGACTCTTGGGTTTAGGGTCACCCTGTGCCCCTTTTGGGCATAGGGTGACTGATAAATGATAATTCATGTTTTGCAGGATATCTTGAAATATTACAAGTTGTTAAAGTCTGACTCCAAATGGAGTGTTTTCATTCAATGGGGGGACACATGCTTTTGAGGTGTTAATTGCGTCTGCTCCTAGACATTCCATTGTGTGATGCTAATACATTCTGTGTCCATTGTACTAATTAAGTCTGAAAGGTCAGATGTCTCCTTTCAGGGGTAGGGAATTAGCATGTCAATTATGTTTAGTAAAGGAATGTGTTTGTGTAACAGGTGAGGGGAACTTGTCGGAGTCCGGACGTCTGGGGGATAATTAACTCCTCTGAATGTCATTATCTAAAATAATGTGATTGAAGCCCCATTGCGTGATGTGTGGGTGGAGTGTGTCTTTGTCCCTGTGATTAACTGTAGCATGCTTGTACTGTATATAAGAAAGCTAAGATACCATTAAAAGTATTCATTCATACATTTTGAAACCAGAGAACAGAGCGTATGTCTCGTTTATTCTGGGGAAATCCATATGGATCGGGTCTGCTGGATTGTATATTGTCGGATAAGCTGCCGTGGTTGATGGAATGAATATCGTAAACGGTGGTGACCGGTACATCTAACAACTGTATTTTAATTTTGTCCACCTGATCATCCCCCACAGCTACTACCCTTTGTTCCACTTGACCCTCCCTTCTAGACTGTAAGCTCTAACGATCAGGGCCCTCTGATCCCTCCTGTATTGAATTGTATTGTAACTGTACTGTCTTCCCTGATGTTGTAAAGCGCTGCGCAAAATGTTGGCGCTATATAAATCCTGTATAATAATAATACATACAAGTCTTATCCAAGCAAGCAAATGGTTTATAAAAGAAACCGAGCAAGCAACATTGGACTGAAATTGTAACCAAGACCATTACAGGAAAATAAAATACGATTGTACAAAGACCATTTCCTGTTCCTGAAAAGTAAAGATCGATTATCAGCCTACCTCCGATCTTCACTGTAGGAAGGAGGCGTCGCTTCAGGAACTGACAGTCAATTGCCTCTTTAATAGAATAAATTTTTGTTCTTTCTTTTCGAAAAGGCTCAACATGGAGACAAATCTAACTTCTTCTTTTCACACAGCTCAGCAAGAGGAAGAAATACATCATATTAAGTTGCTGACACCTTCTGGGAGCTGGTCTGAGCTTCCGATAATTACAAATCAACATTAAAGTGGAACGATGGGCAGAATAAAAAAAAAAAAAAGTGCATGTAACAGTCTGGCAGGAGTCCCCCTTTGTAACATTTTACATAACATTTAATACAGAATATTTCTAGTTTTATCATCTGTGGATCCTGCCAGTAGATGTGCTTCTTTTCCACATCCTGTAACAGGGTGACAATCAGTGGCAGCCCGTCCACAGTGTACACTGGATGCATTCACACCTAATGCCCCGTACACACAAGCGTTTTTCCCGTCGGAAAAAACTGCGATGAGAGCTTTCCGTCGGGAATCCTGACCGTGTGTATGCTCCATCTGACTTTTTACCACAGAAAAAAAACTGATGAAAAAAAAAAAAAAAAAAAGGAGAGCAGGATCTCTTTTTTCCCCGTCAGGAAAAAATCCTAGTGGGAAAACCGTTCGTCTGTATGCTTTTCCTGGGGGGAAAACACAGGCATGCTCAGAATCAATTTGACGCATGCTCAGAAGCATTAAACTTCATATTCTTGGCTCGTCAGTTTTGTACGTCACGGCGTTCTTGGCAGTCAAAAGTTCACCAAACTTTTGTGTGGCCGTGTGTATGCAAGGCAGGCTTGAGAGGAATTTAGTCGGGAAAACCATTGTTTTTTTTTCCGACGGGAAAACCGCTTATGTGTACGGGGGAATTAGTGTACAATTTTGTATTATATTTGTATTTCTTTTCAATAAACAGTCATTCCTTTGGTTCTACCTCAACATCTTGTATGTGTATGATGCTTGGGGTAACAGGGCTCTCGGTCTGCTGGAACGGTTTGGAGGGCAGGAGGCACAGTTTGGAGGAAGCACCCAAGCAGGGTGCTAAGTGTTCCATCACAGCAGCCACCACACCCAAGAATTATTGTGCTGTAATATATTACAACCCATTTCTACTCTATTCAAAAGTGTAGATAGGCCTACTAAAAATGAATGGGCAGCGCAATGCAAAGGAGAGCCCACTGGCACTGCATCAGCAGGGAGTGATGGCGTGCACGTGCATTTAGCACTGGAATTTTGAAAGCCAGCAGGTTTGGAGATATCCTTTGGTCCCTCTGGGAGATTTAGTTTCTGCCTTGGTCCCGGTTCCCAGCAGTGAATGTTTTTTAGGAGAAGCCAAACTTGCCCTGATTGTCCCTCCTGTGGCTAATCACATACTGCTCTGCCTTCCCTTTTGGGGATCCCGCCTGATCGGACCTCTTAGTTAAAAAAAAACAAAAAAAAAACCTTTCCACTTCTTGGATTGGTATTCAGCTAGTTGTGTTGAATCGGTGCGGTAGTACATATGTCCCGAGGAAGCTTATAACCTGGAGAAACGTGTCAGGATTGCTACACCCCCAACAACATCTGTAAACAACCATTTGTGGACACTCCGTTCCAACTGATCAAATGTCTTTAATAAATTGTATTCATTTTCCTGATTTATTTATATGAATTAAACCAATAAACGATATTGATGTTATCTACTGTTGTAGTCTATTGACACCTAAACAAATTACCAGCTCTTTTAGAGCAGGGGTGTCCAACCAGTGGCCCGCGGAGCCCTCGGATGTGGCCCGCGACCTCCTGCTCTGGGATGGATTCATATAGGGTTCCCTGCACTGAGCCATAGACTGCTATTACCTGCAAGTTTGGTGTGCTGAGAGTAGAGTGGGCTCTATAGAGCCGAGTGGGCTACCATCCACCCGCTCCGCTAATTGTGGCCCATGACCAGTTACCATGTAGTTTAAGAGGCCCTTGTTCTTCAAAAGGTTGGGCACCCCTGTTTTAGAGCATCCTTCCTAGGTTAAATGACACCAAGTCTCATTCAGTCATGGGCCTGCCCCCTAGGGGCGAGCCACAATGATGCAGAGAAAGGCACGAAACACATCCACCCAGACGACGGTCCGGGTGTCACACAAGAACCTGGATCACCTGACCTCACCCGAATAGATAGGCTCTCAACAAAATCCCTGGCCATTGGCTGAGATACCCCACATATCCATAACCTGACCTTGAATTGTCCTTCTCAATCTAATACCTCCAAATGCCTGGCCACCTGGTGGTAGAAGAGGAAACTACAACCAGGTCAAATTTAGGGAGATGTCAATGTCCCTAGTAATTAAAGCGGGGGTTCACCCAAAAAAAAAAAATATTTAATTGCATCTAGCAGATCCAGCATGTTAAGGACATTACATTTCAGCATTTTTTTTTCTCGGTACATACCTTTATATCCTGATGTTGTCCAGGGCTCCCGGGTTCCGATGACTGCAGGACTGGGCGTTCCTATCCTTCCGTTCGATGATTGATGTCTTGTGAAACAGGTGACCTGTCGCACAACGCGCGTCACCAGACGTCGGGAAAGAGCTGAGCTGCGAGTCGGCACTATATGGCGCCTGCGCAGTCAGCTCTACACGGCGGGCGCAGGCGCGGTATAGTGCCGACTCTTAGCTCGGGTATTTCCGGAAATCTGGTGACGCGCGTTGTGCGACAGGACACCTGTTTCACAAGCCGTCAATCATCTAACGAAAGGATAGGAACGCCCAGTCCCGCAAGCATCGGAAGCCTGAGGCAGGGATAGGAACGCCCAGCCCTGGACAAAATCCATAAATAAAGGTAAGTACAGAGCAAAAAAAAAAAAAAAAAAACTGCCGAAATGTAATGTCCTTACTATTGTACTTTTTAATGTAAAAAAAAACGTTTTTAGGGTGAACCTCCACTTTAACTACAGTAGCTATTCCTGACTAAACCCCAGGGTGCTACAAATAAAACTCTTCTCACTTTCTTCCACATTACTACTAAGCGACAACACAATGGATAAAAAATGACAACAACTATACAGTTTTAGTCTTCTCTACAACACTGTGGTCTTGTTTCATGCAAGGCACTGCGTTGAACTAAAGGCAAAGGGATTCTTATCAGGGGGAGTTCGAGTTATTGCCAACAATCGTTAGAGGTGAATGACACTTCAATGTCTTTGCGGCTGGCAGATTGAAAAGATGTCATGTTCCTCGAGACAGCATTACTCCAAACACATTAATTTCTGGGCTGTAAGTGATCCTGAACAAGACGTGATTTAATATCTGGAATACTCAGTGCGAAACATGACAGTAAATGAGAGCGTACATAGCTCACATCTTGCACCGGGCCCGGCAATGTGATTTACGGTGAGCAAGGAGCGAAGAGCTAAGCGCCCTAAGTTGGCCAAATGGGTCCTCTGGTGGCTGTAAGAGACGGACACGCCATAACGTAGGAACAGGCGACACAGGCCGCCGCGCCTCTCCACAGCATCCAAATTCATTGCGGCCCTCCGCTCCGGATTTGTAAGTCACATCCAATAAAACGCTCTTGCCCTTTCCCGGGAGCGGACAGTAAATCTGACGGATGACAGGTCCGAGCCTGAAACTTTGAACAGCTCATTACCGCTCTGTGCCGGCCCGAGTCAAATTACGCGTCTTTCAGGCCTATCATCCGGTCATGTCCGACGTCTACGGGAACATGACTTCCATATGTCGCCCAAGGGGGGGAAAAAAAAAAAAACAGAGACCGCAGTAATGTTATTAGAAGTGACAGATGTTAAACAAGGAAATAAAAAAATAATAAAACAGCACAAGCAGCCCATCGTGTCCTGTTAACGGGCAACCGCCATAAAGGACTCAAAAAATCCCCGGGACTCGAATTACATGCTGAAAGGTGATATGGGGTTATTGCTCATTGGACACGTCAAAACGGAACTTAAAATACGTTCTCTCCTCCTTAATGAACCATTGAAATGAACTTGTCACTACGACAATGCACGGCGAGCCACGGAAAGGCTCAATTCATACCCTCATTATCTCCAGTTTTTAGTAGCCTAACCCTTCGCTAATTGGTATAGGCAGAGCTGGGCCGGCTCCTTGACAGCCCTGGATTGGGGCTGGGAGACTTGTATTCTCTATTAATCATTTGATTTGCGTTACATCTGTCAGATATTCATAACACATACATAATCCTTTCCTCATCACATCTAAAGGTCTGAAGGCCGCTTCTGCAAAGGGGCCAATTTATACAATAAGTGCTTCTTGATTTGGGTTATACTCTAGATCAGCGTTTCTCAACCTTTTATCAGTCGCAGCATCCTTTAAAAGTATGCAAAATCACAAGGCACCCCAGTCTAAAAAATTAAGGGCCAGATTCACATAGCCCGGGCGCAGCGTAACGTAACTGGTTTAAGTTACACCGCTGCAATTTTTCCAAGTTGGTGCCCGATCCACAAAGCACTTACCTGGAAATTTGCGGCGGTGTATCCTAAACCTGTCCGGCGCAAGGCGTGCCCAATCGAATGGGGCGAGTCCCATTTAAATTAGGCGCGCTCCCGCGCCGGACCTACTGCGCATGCTCCGTTTCCTAACTCCCGCCGTGCTTTGCCGTCATTTTTTTGAACGGCAACGCGCGTAGCGTACTTCCGTATTCCCGGACGGCTTACGCAAACGACGTTGATTTTTAAATTTCGACGCGGGAACGTCGGCCATACTTTAGACAGCAATACACTTGCTGACTAAAGTTAAGGCACCAAAAAAAAAAAGTGTAACTTTGCGACGGGAAACTATACTAGCGGCGACGAAGCGAACGCGAAAAACCGTTGTGGATCGGTCGTAACTCCTAATTTGCATACCCGACGCTGGTTTACGACGCAAACTCCCCCCAGCGGCGGCCGCGGTACTGCATCCTAAGATCCGACAGTGTAAAACTATTACACCTGTCGGATCTTAGGGATATCTATGCGTAACTGATTCTATGAATCAGTCGCATAGATAGAAACAGGGATACGACGGCGTATCAGCAGATACGCCGTCGTATCCCTTTTGTGAATCTGGCCCTAATTTTTTATTTTTTTTGTTACTTATTAATGGAAAACCTGAGCCTGGGGCGATGCACACAACTGTCTTGATGAAATTGACATCACATCATGAACACCACTTCACATGAGAGAGCCTCCGATCACATCAAAGGTCCCCCATTAGGTCAGATCCCTCCCTATACATCAGAGCCCCCCCACCTATATTGTACCCACCAATCACCAAGTCTTCTTATATCCATATATACATCAGAGTCATCCCATCACAAAGTAACCCAAATCACACAACCCCCACATCACACAGTGCCCCCATCACATAGTCCCCTCTTCACGTCAGAGATCCCCAATCACAAAGTCCCCTCTTCACGTCAGAGATCCCCAATCACAAAGTCCCCTCTTCACGTCAGAGATCACCAATCATAAAGTCCCCTCTTCACGTCAGAGATCCCCAATCACAAAGTCCCATCTTCACGTCAGAGATGCCCAATCACAAAGTCCCCTCTTCACATCAGAGATCCCCAATCACAAAGTCCCCTCTTCACATCAGAGATCCCCAATCGCAAAGTCCCCTCTTCACATCAGAGATCCCCAATCACAAAGTCCCCTCTTCACATCAGAGATCCCCAATCAAAGTCCCCTCTTCACATCAGAGATCCCCAATCGCAAAGTCCCCTCTTCACATCAGAGATCCCCAATCACAAAGTCCCCTCTTCACGTCAGAGATCCCCAATGACAAAGTCCCCTCTTCACGTCAGAGATCCCCAATCACAAAGTCCCCTCTTCACGTCAGAGATCCCCAATCGCAAAGTCCCCTCTTCACATCAGAGATCCCCAATCGCAAAGTCCCCTCTTCACATCAGAGATCCCCAATCACAAAGTCCCCTCTTCACATCAGAGATCCCCAATCAAAGTCCCCTCTTCACATCAGAGATCCCCAATCGCAAAGTCCCCTCTTCACATCAGAGATCCCCAATCACAAAGTCCCCTCTTCACGTCAGAGATCCCCAATGACAAAGTCCTCTCTTCACATCAGAGATCCCCAATGACAAAGTCCCCTCTTCACATCAGAGATCCCCAATGACAAAGTCCCCTCTTCACTTCAGAGATCCCCAATCACAAAGTCCCCTCTTCACGTCAGAGATCCCCAATCACAAAGTCCCCTCTTCACGTCAGAGATCCCCAATCGCAAAGTCCCCTCTTCACATCAGAGATCCCCAATGACAAAGTCCCCTCTTCACGTCAGAGATCCCCAATCACAAAGTCCCCTCTTCACGTCAGAGATCCCCAATCACAAAGTCCCCTCTTCACGTCAGAGATCCCCAATCACAAAGTCCCCTCTTCACGTCAGAGATCCCCAATCACAAAGTCCCATCTTCACATCAGAGATCCCCAATCAAAGTCCCCTCTTCACATCAGAGATCCCCAATCGCAAAGTCCCCTCTTCACATCAGAGATCCCCAATCACAAAGTCCCCTCTTCACGTCAGAGATCCCCAATTGCAAAGTCCCCTCTTCACATCAGAGATCCCCAATCGCAAAGTCCCCTCTTCACATCAGAGATCCCCAATCACAAAGTCCCCTCTTCACGTCAGAGATCCCCAATCGCAAAGTCCCCTCTTCACATCAGAGATCCCCAATGACAAAGTCCCCTCTTCACGTCAGAGATCCCCAATCACAAAGTCCCCTCTTCACGTCAGAGATCCCCAATCACAAAGTCCCCTCTTCACATCAGAGATCCCCAATCGCAAAATCCCCTCTTCACGTCAGAGATCCCCAATCGCAAAATCCCCTCTTCACGTCAGAGATCCCCAATCGCAAAGTCCCCTTTTGACATCAGAGATCCCCAATCGCAAAGTCCCCTATTCACGTCAGAGATCCCCAATCACAAAGTCCCCTCTTCACATCAGAGATCCCCAATCGCAAAATCCCCTCTTCACATCAGAGATCCCCAATCGCAAAATCCCCTCTTCACGTCAGAGATCCCCAATCGCAAAGTCCCCTCTTGACATCAGAGATCCCCAATCGCAAAGTCCCCTCTTCACGTCAGAGATCCCCAATCACAAAGTCCCCTCTTCACATCAGAGATCCCCAATCGCAAAATCCCCTCTTCACGTCAGAGATCCCCAATCGCAAAGTCCACTCTTCACGTCAGAGATCCCCAATCGCAAAGTCCCCTCTTCACGTCAGAGATCCCCAATCACAAAGTCCCCTCTTCACGTCAGAGATCCCCAATCACAAAGTCCCCTCTTTACGTCAGAGATCCCCAATCGCAAAGTCCCCTCTTCACATCAGAGATCCCCAATCGCAAAGTCCCCTCTTCACGTCAGAGATCCCCAATCACAAAGTCCCCTCTTCACGTCAGAGATCCCCAATCACAAAGTCCCCTCTTCACGTCAGAGATCCCCAATCACAAAGTCCCCTCTTCACGTCAGAGATCCCCAATCACAAAGTCCCCTCTTCACATCAGAGATCCCCAATCGCAAAGTCCCCTCTTCACGTCAGAGATCCCCAATCACAAAGTCCCCTCTTCACGTCAGAGATCCCCAATCACAAAGTCCCCTCTTCACGTCAGCGATCCCCAATCGCAAAGTCCCCTCTTCACGTCAGAGATCCCCAATCACAAAGTCCCCTCTTCACATCAGAAATCCCCAATCGCAAAGTCCCCTCTTCACGTCAGAGATCCCCAATCACAAAGTCCCCTCTTCACATCAGAGATCCCCAATCGCAAAATCCCCTCTTCACGTCAGAGATCCCCAATCGCAAAGTCCACTCTTCACGTCAGAGATCCCCAATCACAAAGTCCCCTCTTCACGTCAGAGATCCCCAATCACAAAGTCCCCTCTTCACGTCAGAGATTCCCAATCGCAAAGTCCCCTCTTTACGTCAGAGATCCCCAATCGCAAAGTCCCCTCTTCACATCAGAGATCCCCAATCGCAAAGTCCCCTCTTCACGTCAGAGATCCCCAATCACAAAGTCCCCTCTTCACGTCAGAGATCCCCAATCACAAAGTCCCCTCTTCACGTCAGAGATCCCCAATCACAAAGTCCCCTCTTCACATCAGAGATCCCCAATCGCAAAGTCCCCTCTTCACGTCAGAGATCCCCAATCGCAAAGTCCCCTCTTCACGTCAGAGATCCCCAATCACAAAGTCCCCTCTTCACGTCAGAGATCCCCAATCACAAAGTCCCCTCTTCACGTCAGAGATCCCCAATCACAAAGTCCCCTCTTCACGTCAGAGATCCCCAATCACAAAGTCCCCTCTTCACGTCAGAGATCCCCAATCACAAAGTCCCCTCTTCACGTCAGAGAACCCCAATCACAAAGTCCCCTCTTCACGTCAGAGATCCCCAATCACAAAGTCCCCTCTTCACATCAGAGATCCCCAATCACAAAGTCCCCTCTTCACGTCAGAGATCCCCAAACGCAAAGTCCCCTCTTCACGTCAGAGATCACCAATCACAAAGTCCCCTCTTCACATCAGAGATCCCCAATCACAAAGTCCCCTCTTCACATCAGAGCCCCTCTTTAGGAATTCTGCCATTTTCTATAATGTGCTGGATTACTATGAGTTAAGCAGTGTTCCACCCAAAAATGTTACTTCCACTTTTCTGGTCCCCCCACCTCCGGTGTCACATTTGTCACCTTTCAGGGGAGGGGGGAGCATATACCTGTCTAATACAGGTATTTGCTCCCACTTCCGGGCATAGATAGCCGCATTATCTGCTATCTATGCCACGTCTGGTGCCCCCCCCTCCTGGGCTGTCTTCTGGGAGACACACAGGTCTCAGAAGACAGCAGGGACCATTCGGATCGGCTATACTAGCCACTAGCAATAATCTGATATAAAATCTGAAAGGCTGGATGCAACCAAGTTGATCGATCGAGTACACTGAGCCTGCCCATACGTGGTTCGGAAACCTGTCGAAATGGCTGAGTTTTGAGCAATCTATGGTCGGATTTACATTTTGTACTGAGCTCCGGGAGCATTGCTATTACTATACTTCTTGCGCTCTTATGCTGGACCTTCAGGTCTCAGCATCTGCAGCTGCTCTGTCCACTCCTCCTCTCCTCCTGCCAATGATGGAGCTCTTTGTATTATTTGAAGCCATTCGCAAAATGCAAAGCCTTCTGTGAATGGACAGCGTGGATGGGCAGGCAGAGCAGCTGCCGTATAAGAAAGCAGAATGTCTCCTGGCAGAGAGCTACAAGTATAAACGATAGCGGTACTCCTGATGCTCAGTATAATGTCAACTATAAATAAAAGAGTTAAGTCCAGCAGGAGACATGCACCTCAAAGGACTTCATTTATATCAGGCCAGCACATTGTAGAAAGTGTCTGAACTCCTAGAACTCCGCTTTAATTCCCTTCCCAAACTTCCCATCCTGGTGATCATACAGAGTGGGGGAAGCAAGGATATCCCCCCCCCCCCCCACAAGCAGTAATAACCTGACAATGGTTCTTGCCCATCCCTGCTCCATCCAAAATGGCAAAATCATGCTTTTGGCTGCATCTTTTAAAAGTAATTTTGAATGTATGTGTAATGCAAATGCCATAAAATTGCAAAGCAAGCTGAAAATTATTACCCAATGCATTTCACTCCGCCCACGGAACTAAGTCTGACTAAGCTCTGTGGGCTGAGTGAAACGTGTTGGGAACGCGACCTCGTTGGACCCCCGGGGGTGAGGTTATCTTACGAGGTTTTGCAGAGATTTGCGACTTCCAGGACCTTCCCGTTTTCCATGAGATGTGTAGAGCTGGGATGAGCTCTGCACTTGTCTGCACCCCAAGCAGTTGCTACCTAAGGGGACCTGGTGGAATCTTGAGCGGCACCTGTAAATTTAGTTTGGGTCACAAAATTCTATTCACCATCAGAGGGGAACACATTAGAATGTACACACGACAGGGCGCAGAATTTACACTACACTACTCACCAGAGATTTTCCACTGATGAGGAGATACACAACCCAACGTACCAGGCATGGGAGCTATGAGACCACCATCATTTCTTCATAAGAAGGATAAATCCTTGAACACCGGGTGGTACTTATGGACAGACTCCTTGGAATACCCCAAAATGTAACATCAGCAGCTCTCAATCATTGTAAACCGGCACTGTATAAATAGGAGGAGTCGGGTCCTACCTCACTGCACTGGTGCCAAGATGCCATCTATACCAACTTTGCCAGGAGAACCACCGAATAAAATATCCCTTTGTGAAATCTCCTCAGAATGAAGGAAAATGGCAGAAAAACCTGGAAGACAAAATGAAAAATCCTCGTTCACAAGTACCCAGAGAACAATAATAAGATAAAGTCTTAGATCCGCACACCATTATGAACATTTTAAAGCACATTAAAACACCTTCTGTGCCTAAACATACCTGGAATGTCTTCTGGGATATAAACCAAACAGCAAATATCCTTCATGAGCTCTTCTGCAGTGCTAAAGAAGCTCTAAAAATGTAACTCTGTCTATTATAGAGAACAGATCTGTATGTGCTGGAACAATCTCTACACTGCAAGCTGTGAGTGGCTGTGATGGGACATTAGAGGTTTTTTTTTTTTTTTTAAGGGGCTTGCCATCCGGGCCCCTTGGGACCTCCGGGCCCCTTACAGGTGTACTGCCTGTACCCCCCTGATGGTGGCCCTGACCACTCTGCATAACATTAGAGTGTAAGCTCCTCTGGTACAAAGACTGATGTGATTGGCTTGGTGTTCTCTGTACGGCACTGTGTTATATGTTAGAGCTATAGAAAATGTATAATAATAATAACAACAACAGTGTGTGACTTTGGTGGGACATTAGAGTATAAGCTCCTCTGGTGCTCTGTAAATACAGGAAATGTGTCAATTATAATTTGTAATACAAATAAGGTGAAATGTTACAGTTACATTATTCTGTAGAAGAATTAGGATAGGAAATCAGCTCCATCAGAAGTGTTATATCACAGACACGTGTACCATGTGAAAGAAATACTGTGAGATTATTTAAACACGACGTGTAAACAGATTGGCCAAGGAAGGTGTCTTCACAATTTGCCACAATTACATTCAGCGTTGCCTTGTGAGTGGCACAGAAGCTCTTCCTTGACACATGAACAACTTCCACAACTTGGATAAAGTGGCAAACATGCCAACTACGTAGTACACGGGTCGCGCTGCCAAAAGATGTGGGACAAATCAGACACATACGTCGGCAGAAGATTCTAAAAATGCAAAGACTAAAAATAAGGAAAAGAAGGTCAAATTACAATCATGCAAAGTATCAAAAGAGACCTTATACAAACATCTATCGGAGTCCTAAAGATCCATCACAAGAATCGCACTGGAAAAGATAACACTCGCTTACTGGCTCTTAACCTGCCCAGCCCTGGCGTGACTTTAAGTTGGCGATCACACCCAGGGGGGGTGGGAAGGTCTGCTCCATCACATGACCACTGTCATTATTACTAGAGACTGGGAACTGTCTTTGACAGCTCAGTCACTGTGCTGGGAGCGTGCAATAATTGTGTTCTTAGCACAGAAACCTTGGCCGTCCACAGATACATATGTCTGGAGTGTGGCATTAAACCTACAAAGCCCACCCTCTCTTTTGCCCCGCGTATGTGTTACGGGGGCATCAAGTAGATACAGGTCCTAACTGGATAACATTTATGTTGCTAAAACACTGTCAGTAAACAACTGACACAATTTTTTCGCTTCAAATCCTGTTTTCACATTTTTTTTTACCATGTTTATCCCCATCTCAGTGCTGCTCATCTCCCTCCAGCCTTGTTTAGCCCCTTCCTGTCTACATATACTGGCTCCATTGACAGCTGAACATCGTTGCACCGGACCGGATTGCTGATTACGATGGTGGACCATGCTTGCATAATGTATGTCGGCGAAGCTACTCATACACTTCATTAGTGCTGTGTGACAGCATGCAGGAGCACAATACTGATGTCCCCCTATAATAAGAACTGCCTTAACAGGGACCTTCATGACAGGATTACCAGGTATTCATTAAAGAGGAAGTTGGGCCAACAGCCCACTGACGGCTGAATACGGGTCTCAGGAATGCAGAACTAAGGGCCAGATTCACAGCAGAGATACGACGGCGTATCTCAGATACGCCGTCGTATCTCTCAGAGTATCTATGCGACTGATTCATAGAATCATTTACCCATAGATATCCCTAAGATCCGACAGGTGTAATTGTTTTACACTGTCGGATCTTAGGATGCAGTACCGCGGCCGCCGCTGGGGGGAGTTCGCCTTGTAAACCAGCGTCGGGTATGCAAATTAGGAGTTACAGCGATCCACGACGGATTTTCGCGTTCGCTACGTCGCCGCTAGTCTAGTTTCCCGTCGCAAAGTTAGTCGTCGTTTTTGGTGCGTTAACTTTACACGGCAAACGTATTTCTGTATAAAGTATGGCCGTCGTTCCCGCGTCGAAATTTAAAAATTCACGTAGTTTGCGTAAGCCGTCCGGGAATACGGAATTACGCTACGCGCGTCGCGTTCGAAAAAATGACGTCACTTCGCGCAAAGCACGGCGGGAGTTACGAAACGGAGCATGCGCAGTAGGTCCGGCGCGGGAGCGCGCCTAATTTAAATGGCACACGCCCATTTAAATTACGCGGGCTTACGCCGGAGGCCGCCGGCGTAGTTTTCATCGCAAGTGCTTTGTGAATCAGGCACTTGCGATGAAAACTTGCGGCGGTGTAACGTATCTACGATACCTTACGCCGCCGCACTTCTACCTGAATCTGGCCCTAAGTACCCTCCTGTGACCCATATTTAGCCAACGGCAGGAATCACTCAGGGAAAGGGAGTCACCGCTCCAGGAAACCAAGGGTGCCGGCAATGCACTAGGCAATGGTAGAAAATTCGAAAGGATGGACAGCCGCACTCCAAAAAAACAATCTTGAGTTGTCTTTATTTGTAAAATCAACAGAAAATGCACTACAAGAAAGCAGCAAAAATAAGGAAAAAAGCAGCCTACGCGTTTCACACTGTCTCAGTGTTTATTCTCAGTGCTTATTCGATCACAGCGGGAGCGGCGCTCCAGCGGCGCATGTGTGCCCAAAAACACATGCACAATATTGCGTACCCGTATGTGATTGTTCGCAGTCAGGAACTGGTTAAGGGGAACCCCACGCCAAAATTAAACTAAAAAAGCGGTGTGGAGTTGCCCTTAAAATCTGCACCAGACCCAAAAATAGCTTGGTATGGATTAGGGGGTGGCACGCTGTTGTTTTTCAAATTTTTTGTATTCTCTGCAATTGTTTAGTTGACATTCAGCTGTCAGCGGGAAGCCCTATTCACTGGTTATTAAGGCAGGCGGCTGACACCCCAAAACACTACAAAAACACTGGCAAAAAATCCTAAATATTAGCGTATCCTAATATTAGGATAGTTTTTATACATTGTTTTTTTTTTCAGTGTCTAGTAGATGCCTAAATGAAAGTTTTATGCCTGAAGTTCAGATTTATCAGTCCCCTTCACTGGAAGCCAGGGCCGCCATCAGGGGGCTACAGGCAGTACACCTGTAAGGTGCACGGATGGCAACCCCCTTTTTTTTATAATTTGTTTTTATAAGTGGCCCGGAGGTCCCCAGGGCCCCGGATGGCAACCCCCCTTTTTTTTATATATCTATATATTTTTTTGTTTTTATTAAAAAATGTAAAATGTATTTCTTTTTATTAAAGGGCCCAGAGGTCCCCAGGGCCCCGGATGGCTACCCCCCTTTTTTTTTATAATTTTGTTTATTTCTTTTTTGTAAGGGGCCCATAGGTCCCCAGGGCAACCCCCCCTTTTTTTTGTTTGTCAGCACCCAAAGCCCCTTGACCTCAAATCGCAGCAGTAACCCCCCCCCGCTTCTCAATTCACGCCCCCCCGCTTCTCAATTAGCAGTGGCACCCCCCCCCCCCCGCTTCTCAATTTGAGGCGACAGCACCCCTCCCGGTTCTCTGCCTGAAGCTATGTAAGGGGCCCCATAATTCCTGATGGTGGCCTAGGGTGACCACATTTCCAAACTACCATTCAGAGACACCTTCCCAAAAATCAGCTTGTGCTGTAACGAATCACAGCACAGTGATTGGACACAAGAGGCAGGATTTATGATTTCTGCAATCACAAGCAGGGGGCGGGGATTGTGCTCCTCCAGGCATTCCCGGCCAGAACAAGTACTGTCAGTGAGTAAAGTGGTGATGTGGCAGCCTTTTTTGGGGGCATCACATTGGCCCGGGGGGTGGCTGTGTGAGTTTCATTCAGGGACACTGTATTGTCCTGGAATGAATGTGCCCGGGACAGACCTGCAAAATGCGGGACTGTCCTGGGCAATCCGGGACATGTGGTCACCCTATGGTGGCCCTGCTGGAAGCACCAGAGCTCATCCACTGGAGGGAGGCCCATGTACTTCGGGCCCTATAGTATATACAATATAGATATGTTTTCCAAAGCAATCTCTTTTGATGCTTACAGTATGGCCGCATAAATGCCTTTTTTTTATATCAGTTTTCCTTTAAACTGTCAAAGACAATTCAATGTAACAGCCAAGCCAACAGTCCCTCGATAAAAACAACAAATGAAGCTGTGAAATGCTATGCTGGATGAGTAGAATGAATGCCATTATGCGTAATTACTGGACTTGTGAAGCCCATGCTCAGCAAGAAGAACTGAAAGTCAAGACAAGGTCATCAATGATGGCTCCAGGATTAACTGGTTCCTGACTGCCGCAGGAGAAACAACGTAAACAAGAGCAGGCCGAACGCAAATGCGCAACATTCAAAGCGTTGACCTTTCCTCTGCAAGCCAATTACCGGCCAGGACAAACTTGTAGCTGGTGAAGATGCTTTCATTCGGCCTGTATGAACCGTCCTCACTGCTGCCGTCTGCTACTTATTACTCCAAAAACAGAAACAGAGAATTCCACCATCTGATTCTTTATTTATGAAGCCGGGCTCAGGAAAATAAAAGCTCTGCAAGACAAGCGGAGATAGCTCTGCAGCAAGCAGGCTACGAAAACCAACTATTTTCCAGAGGAAAATATGCAATTCCGCTAACCGAACGCGAGTCTGTACAGACACCAATTATAAATTCATAGAATCAAAGGAAATCTTGCAATATTCAATTATGAATGAACCATTCTTGTGCGTCTTACTCTGGAAAACTTTTCATACTTATTACTTATCTTCAAAGTTGCACGGCGCTCGCAAACGGCAGAAGAAAATCATTTAATGGTGACAGCTCGGCGGGTGAGACAACAATTCTTTCTGCACGAGTTTATGATAACTTTTTAACTGCATTTAACTTTTTTCTATTCTTTTATTTTTGTGCAGTTACAAACCCGCCATCCCACAGAAGATAATTCCCCATTGACCTATAGATAGTGTGACAGGAAGTCAGGTAAATCTGTGGGTGTTGTCACAGACGGGACATACATATCTGCCTTGTTTAGACAATACACCAATTGTTATTAGGCGTTGGCTGCAAAAATAGCCAGACAAGGTCTAAGGGCGTTGGAAAACTTCAGCTGTTCAGAATGAGGCAATTAAGGCCTCTATAAGTAGTCCAGAGGATTACCACTGAATTGGCTGCACCCTGAGTCTTTGTGAGTAAGGAGAGCAGTGCCAGAAAGTCTTCTGAGGAGGTGAGGAGAGGATTGATTTTTCTGTGTGATAAAAATCAAAAGACTATTGTTTTTCTGCTGTATGACCAGCAGTGTCTGCCCAGCACTAGGCTGTGCCAGACCTCATAGATAGGTTCCTGTGTGGAAGGTAGACGCCCCAAGTGGCCAGGGTTTATTTTGTTTATTATGTTTGATTTTGTTTATGCTGTTTAGATGCTTGCACTTGTTTCCAGCAAGGAAGAATAAACCAAAATCTTTGTTTTCAACCATCTTCGACTGCCTGTCTGTATAAATTCAGTGTGTAGTGAACCCATCCAGAGGGTCACACACCCCGCTACCGAGCTAACCCCTTACAATAGGTAAACTTCTGGGCCTAAGAGCTAAACTCTACATCCCAAAATGCCATTCCTGACAGGTCTTCAGGGTCAGGAAGCCTTAGGAATGGGCCATGGCCCTGGACATAGGTGTGCGCAAGGGGGGTGCCATGTGTGCCCGGGCACACCCTAATCATTGTGTGTGGTGCCAAAACTTCCTTTTTTTTACTTGGGCTTCTCCCTATGTTGCTCCCCCCCCCCACAGTGCTGCTGGCTTACCTCCTCTCCCCCCCGGCTGCTGCAGGGGATATTTCAGAATGGAGAGTGGGGAAAAGGGCTGGTAATTATCATGCAATAGGCTGTGCACACCTATGACCCTGGACCTCTCAGAAACTACCCTCATTGTCCTCAGTGCCAGGGTGAGTGTCTAAGCAGGATCCACTGTCTGAAGCAACATTACAGGCTGTCCGTGTGGTGTGGGGTCTGGGTACGGTTCTTATGGTATTACTGAGGTTACACTGAGGCTGATTGAAGAATCTGAAATTGAATTAAGATGACATTTTTTTTAAGAGAAAATAAAAATTGGTTAAGTATAGAAACCTTCTCCTTTGTGGAAAGGAGGTCCATCACATAAACATGACTAATGTATAACAGATGGACTTATTCTATTAACCAAATACCACCCCCCATTAACCTTACTATAGTAACTGAGACCACACCAGTGTTGGAGTTAAAACAAGACCGTAGCAGCCTAATTTATTAAACACATATATATATATATATATATATATATATATATATATATATATATATATATATATATATATATATATATATATATATATATAACAATATATATAAATAACATAATACTATAAAATACCATAATAACATAAACTCTGTTAACAAACCATAATTTAACTAGTGTTGGTCTCGGCAGGCAGGGGAAAACCATAAAGCACTGCAGTACCAAACAGTGTATAGATAGGCCTCCTGCCGACAAACTGGCCCGGAGACAGCCACTGACCGCAGTGCCCCATTACCACTTTCCAGCTAACCTCCGTTAGCTGGAAACCATTATCGGGACCCATAGCAACGATGGGTCCCCAAGACTCCTCCTTCTACCATATCTTCTCTCTCCTGCCAAGACCAACACCCGCCACTGCCATGACATCGAATGAATCCGATCTCCTGTTAAAACAAAGCAAAAGAAAAACAAATAGGAAAACCAAGACCCCTCAAACCATAAAATTAGGGAGGGTGGGTGGGAACTTTCCCCTGTGCTGTGCTTGCCTCTGATGGGATGGGCCAACCTTTTATGTGATTGATTGATTGATTTTTGAGCTTAATTAGGCGCCAAATGCCCACTGTGAAGTGAGCCTCTCAACCCCTCCCCTAGGCAACTCCCCCCTGAAACTCCTAACAAGTTTACTTCCCCTGTTAACCCTGTCATGTCCGCCCTGCGCATATGCCATTGCATTCTATTGCTCCGGGCTTCTCTTACCTCCCAACATTTTGAGATGGGAATGAGGGACACCTACCAGCAAACGTATGTAGGCATAGGACACACCCCCATGGCACGCCCCCTTAAAGGACAATTAACCACAAAAAAAAGGTTAATCAAACCCACAAGTGCTTTTTTTTTACCACTACTATTTCTTTTTATTGGCTTTTAAATTTTACAAATGTAGCAATTTAGATATTGGACGAAAGGTTTAGCGCTGGGAAACACTATTTTAATAATAAAAAGTGCATTTTATAAACAACTAATATATATATATATATATATATATATATATATATATATATATATCAGACCAAAATGAGGGACACATGAGGAGAAATGAGGGACAGAGGGACATGACTCCAAATCAGGGACAGTCCCTCGAAATCAGGGACGGTTGGGAGCAATGCATAAGGACACTAGCAAAAATATGAAGACTCGCAGGCTAGGGTGGGGTTATAAGGAGGTGTGTCTAGAAAATGTTTTGCCAGTGTCCAATCACCTGAAGGTACTGTAGCAACCTATAACCCAAGCTCTGTAAATATCCAGCCTGTAGTTTGTACAGTATGATTAAGACCATTTCTGACAGAGCACTGATAATCGCACCACATGACCCAATTTGAAGATACACTGTCACTTAACCAATGCCATCCGTTTTATCCTTTTAATAAAGCTATAGCAAGGGTAATGCGCAAGGCTGGTGTGCCCTCTGTTTTTGTGTTCTCAGTGTGTCTTCTGGACCTCCCCAGCCCTTAGGGGGCTAAAAAGTGTTGCCATTGATGGAGTAGCTGAAGAATTGTGATCCTTCATTTGCCGGTGCATTCCCGTGAGCGCAGAAAGTTGTTTTTCAGCTGGCATCTATGCACTGAGATTCTGGAAAAGCTGAGGGTTCCAAATCTTTTGAGAAGACGGCAGGAATGTATTTTCCAGGGTTTTGGATCTTCAGCTTAACCAGGTTCCTGTGAGAAGGCCCACTGATGACGAATATAAGCTTTTTTTTCTTCTTTTTTTCGTTTACAAACTGTTTTCATTCCAGAGAAAAATGTTGGTACTTAAAGCGGGGGTTCACCCTAAAAAAAAATTCTAACATTACATCCAGCATACTAACGACATTTACAGTATGCAGGTTTTTTTTTTTTTTTGCCGTACATACCGTTATATTGTGATTTTCTCCCCGGCTTCCGGGTTCTGATTACCTTAGACTGGGCGTTCCTTTGCCTGGGTTAGATGATTGACGTCTGGTGAAACAGTTCCCAGGTCGCACAAGGCGTGTCACCAGATTTCCGTAAATAGCCCGAGCTGCGAGTCGGCGCCTGCGCAGTTAGCTCTACACGGCGGGGCGCAGGCGCCGTATAACGCTGACTCGCAGCTCGGCTATTTACGGAAATCTGGTGATGCGCCTTGTGCGACATGGGAACTGTTTCACCAGACGTCAATCATCTAACCCAGGCATAGGAACGCCCAGTCTAAGGGAATCAGAACCCCGGAAGCCGGGGAGAAAATCACAATATAACGGTATGTACGGCAAAAAAAAAAAAGACCTGCATCATGTAAATGTCGTTAGTATGCTGGATGTAATGTTAGAATTTTTTTTTAGGGTGAACCCCCGCTTTAAACTTTTCTTGCAATGACTGCTCAGATTGTGTTAATGAAGGTAGTCCTTCCAGCCTAAAGAGACTCTGTCACCTTATTTTCAGAGCAGAGTGACTATGCCTCCCAATGGCACACTTCTTCCTAGTAGGGCATGGGTGGCCAACCTGTGGACCTCCAGCTGTTGTGCAACTTCAAGTCCCATGAGGCATTGCAAGGCTGAGGCCTCGTACACACGATAGGTTAACCAGAGGACAACGATCTGATGGACCTTTTTCATCGGTCAAAACCGATTGTGTGTGGGCCCCATAGGTTATTTAACCATCGGTTAAAAAAAAGCCAACTTGCTTTAAATTTAACCGATGGATTCCTAACCGATAGGTCAAAACCGATTGTTAGTAGGCACGACCATCGGTTAAAAATCCATGCATGCTCAGAATCAAGTCGACGCATGCTTGGAAGCATTGAACTTAATTTTTTTCAGCACGTCGTCGTGTTTTACGTCACCGCGTTCTGACACGATCGTTTTTTTAACCGATGGTGTGTAGGCGCGACGGACCATCAGTCAGCTTCATCGGTTAACTGATGAAAACGGTCCACCAGACCGTTCTCATCGGATGGACTGATCGTGTGGGACTTGCAGTTCAGCAAAAGCATGAGGGCCACAGGTTGAGCACCCATGTAATAGGGTAAACCCAACGATTTGCTGACTCCTCCCCACTCCAACCAGAGAAAGCTTTGGTGTTGCAGCCATTCCAGGCTGATTAACACATCCCCCTTCCCATGTGACAGCTTCAGAGTTGGTGATTGCCTGCTATGCATCGTCAACTACATTTTTTTTTCAGATTGGTTGGATGGAATTTATTAGGGTAAATTTCCTGATGGTGACAATTGTGGACCACGCCTGTGTAATGTGTGTTGAAACGGCCACAGGTTAACTGGATGGTCAGATTACGTCAGATATCCTGGAATGTCTATATGTTTTTAATGGCTGGCATTACATATGGTCGCTTCCTAGTTGTAAGTTGAAGGATGATGTTCACCTGATTATTCTCCATCTATAAAGTATACTTCTGAATTACAATGTGTTGTGCACTTGTTGTAGAGTGAACCAAGTCTCTCTCTTCCCCTGAGGAAGAATTGTAAAACGCGTTGGGATGTTTACTACATCTCTGTTTCAGTAAAAGATAAATCTACACAATACATTTGTTTACTTCGTACTAGCATACCAACATTACTTTCTAATGAGATATTGTCAGCCCGTGTTTTATGATGTGTATATATATATATATATATATATATATATATATATACACACTGGATAAACATACAGGAGATGAGATTCTCAACAAATCCATAAACACAATACAGTATACAGGTTGTCAGTTTTTTATTTGTATGCATAATAAAATTATTGTGGATTTTACTCTTGTGTACGCACATTGTGAATGTCTACAAAATCCCATAAAAAAATTATTTATTTAAACGTTAAAGAACAAAAACATACAGCGCACAAGGGTTAAGTGAATGTCACTTTATAGTCTGTAATGTGTGGAAAAACATATATGCATGAAAAATTGAAAAGTTGAAAAAAAATTTGAAAATTTTTTAAAAAAATGGAAGTAGCCACTAATAGCACACAGGAAAAAAGCACATTAAATTTTTTTAAAAATACTAATAACAATAGTCCGCATAACATAAGCAGCAGTTCACGTGGAGATGGTAGAGTGAAAACACATACACTTCGGGGGAGATGTTTAGGAGTGAATCCAAGTAGTGTGCATACACTTGTATGCAGAGGTAATGCAATACCTCAACAAAAGCAGCCGCTTCTACGTCTCAATGCAGGGAGATGGAATCCGTTGGTGGGATGATGACAGCCACACTGGGAGCAGATGTAGAAGTTATATCCATGCAGAGATGGATACTGCCGTTTAAAGACCACTAGCTCAGGGGCTGATGGAAAGGAAACCTTCCTCTGTTTGCGAGGAAGGTTTCCTTTCCATCAGCCCCTGAGCTAGTGGTCTTTAAACGGCAGTATCCATCTCTGCATGGATATAACTTCTACATCTGCTCCCAGTGTGGCTGTCATCATCCCACCAACGGATTCCATCTCCCTGCATTGAGACGTAGAAGCGGCTGCTTTTGTTGAGGTATTGCATTACCTCTGCATACAAGTGTATGCACACTACTTGGATTCACTCCTAAACATCTCCCCCGAAGTGTATGTGTTTTCACTCTACCATCTCCACGTGAACTGCTGCTTATGTTATGCGGACTATTGTTATTAGTATTTTTAAAAAAATTTAATGTGCTTTTTTCCTGTGTGCTATTAGTGGCTACTTCCATTTTTTTAAAAAATTTTCAAATTTTTTTTCAACTTTTCAATTTTTCATGCATATATGTTTTTCCACACATTACAGACTATAAAGTGACATTCACTTAACCCTTGTGCGCTGTATGTTTTTGTTCTTTTGCTTTTTGCCCATGTCTCCTTAGTGGTTGACAGCTGCACGGATTGTGTTTTAGTGAAACTTCTTTAACCACTGACCACACTGTGGTTTACCGTCCTTATGGTGTAGCGCTTCATGCGGGTGTTTCTTTGTATACTTTATTTAAACGTTGCAATTTCCAGGGATGGTGGCATTCCCCTTTGGAATCCCCATCATACTCCCCAGTTTTTGAGTATGATGGGTCTAGTACGGGGCTCTCCAAACTGCGTCCCAGGGGGCCAGATGTGGACCTTTTCTTGCTTTTATCCGGCCCTTGGGGCACCATTTCATCCACTGATTCCAACAATGACACCAATGAAGAGGACACAATGACACCAACAGTGGGGCACAATTCCACCCACTGGCACCGACGGGGCACAATTTCTCCCAATGGCACCAACGATGGGACACAATTCCTCCCAATGACACCAACAATGTGGCACACGCGGTGGGAGTTTTTCTCAGGCATGTCAATCATATGAGCAAAGTCCCAGATGACATTGCGGCACTGCACAGGAACGCCCAGTCCCGCGGAAGCGAGTACCCGGAAGCCGGAACGAAAATACCGATAATACCATATGTACACCCCCCAAAAAAAAAAAAAACGGCATACTGTACATGTTTGGGGTATACTGAATGTAATGTTATATACTTGTTTTTTGGGTGAACCTCCGCTTTAAGGTAAAAAAAAAAAAAACCTTCAGCCTTTAGAACCACTTTAAACTCTGTCCTCTATTTAAAGGAAAAACTTTATCTTCATTATGGCACAGCAGCACCAGAGAGTGGAAATCTGTCCCCACCTCAGCTGTCACGTTGTAGATACACAATATATTCACTGTAAGATATTTTTAATGCACACCAGACCAGAAGGGAGATGTAATGCATTCATTAAATGTTTGTGCTCACGCCCCCCCCTCCCCGATTCAGCCAAGCACCTTCATTTAACCCAGAGGGTTTCCATGCTACGCGTCTCCTACTTCATCAGCGTTTCTCAAGTTTTATATCAATTTTTCTCAGTTTACATCACTGCAGGTCATTAGTGCTCATCACTGTATTGACTTTGTAGCCGGATAATGATATTTTCTGTATGTAAATGATAAACCGCTGTGCAATCAGCACATCCATCCGCGGCCCCAATAACGTTCTTTATTGGAGGGATCTTGCGGCATAATTACACGTAAACTCATTTGGATTGTAAAAAAAAGCAATATTCTCCAACTGTCTGCGGCCCTTCATCAGGCGAGGCGCTTAATAATTCCAATGAATTATTTACCGAAATGGGCAGAGAAATAGACGCGGCCTCGTTTACCATATGTTTTTCATTGTGGAGATTACAGGGAAAGTGAAATGTTTAGGTGGCCGTGCCTTCCGCGTCTGACAAACTGTGCACCAACTCAGCCATTTTCCAGCTGTTAGAAAAGAAAGTCCAGCCATTAAAATCAATCAGTGAGGATGATAAAACTACCCAGACAACACTGCAGCTCTGCTAAAGTCACTGTTCGGGCTACCTTGAAGTGAACATAGCATCAAATATATGTTGTTTATGCAAAAAAAAAAAAGGACGTCAATTGTGTTTGGGTGTAACGTCGCATGACCATGCAATTGTCAGTTTAAGCCAGGGCTCGACAAACCCCGGGCGCCAGGTCGCAATTGCGACTAGAATTAGCGACCTGGCGCCTGGGGCGGAAGAGCTGGGGTACCCTGTCTCCGTGTGCACCCCCCCTGCGATCGTGTTGGGCCGTGCGGGCCGGTAATGGAGGCTGCGGCTTTGTGGCCTTCTGCAGTCCTATGCTTCTTGTGGTGGCCATAGGTATGACAAGACAACCAGCAATGCTAATGGGGCTCCCCTGCCTGTTTTCATTGGCAGACAATCTCCTTCTCTTAGAACCCCCAAACATTATATATTTTTTATTCTAATGCCGTGTACACACAACTGTTTTTCATGACGAGAAAATTTTAATTTTTTAAATTGGTCGTGAAAAACGGTTGTGTGTGTGCTCCAGAGCATTTTTCACGACAAGAAAAATCGGCATTAAAAATTTAGAACCTGCTCTATTTTTTCTCGTTGTTTTTCAAGTCATCGTTTTTCTCGTCGTGAAAAACAATCGTGTGTGGGCTTTAACGACGGGGAAAAAAATGCACATGCTCAGAAGCCACTTATGAAAAGGGAAATTTGCATAATCAGCCCAAAGGGTGGCGCCATTCGAAATGGAACTTCCCCTTTATAGTGCCGTTGTACGTCACCGCGCTTTGCTCAAACATTTTTTATCACAATCGTGTGCATGCAAGGCAGGCTTGAGAGGAATCACGTTGAGAAAAACTTTGTTTTTTTCCAAGACATGAGTAACGGTCGTGCGTACGCGGCATCACACCCTAGAGAATAAAATTGCGGTCATAGCAATACTTTCTGCCACACCGTATTTGCGCAGCGGTCTTACAAGCACAATTTATTTTATTTTTTTATTGTGAAAGATAATGTTACGCCGAGTAAATTGATACCCAACATGTCACGCTTCAAAATTGCGTCCGCTCGTGGAATGGCGACAAACTTTTACCCTTTAAAATCTCCATAGGCAACGTTTAAAAAAATTCTACAGGTTGCATGTTTTGAGTTACAGAGGAGGTCTAGGGCTAGAATTATTGCTCTCGCTCTACCAATCGTAGCGATAACTCACATGTGTGGTTTGAACACCACTTCCATATGCGGGTGCTACTCACGTATGCGTTAGCTTCTGCACACGAGTTCGTCGGGACGGAGCGCGTTCCTGGCTCCTAACTTTTTTGTGGCCCACGTTTAGGTTTAATGCAGCCCCACTGGTACTTTGAATATAGATATATCTTTTGTGGCCCCAACATATCCAAGAGCACCTCTGGGATTCGTTGGGGGGGGCGGGCCACACAAGATATATACCTTATTTATCATTCTGGCAGCCTCGGAGGGGATGGGACGAGTGCTGTCAGATTACATACAGGAGAATCTCCTGTTTACTTGGCGCCCTTTGTAATAGGAAGGCCGCCAAGTAAACAGGAGATTCTCCTGTATGTAATCCGTTGGTGCTTGTCCAGACCCCCTCCCTGGCTTCAAGGCTTCAGATAGGCATCGATCAGGCTGCACTGATGGCAATAGTGATGCTGTATTCAGAGGCTGCATTCATGTCAATGGCGAGGCTGCATTCATGTCAATGGCGAGGCTGCATTCATGCCAATGGTGAGGCTGCATTCATGGCAATGGTGAAGTTGCATTCATGGCAATGGTGAGGCTGCAGATGGGCCCTGATTAGGCGGCATTGATGGGTTCAGGCCCTTATTTTGATTCACAGTTCTTTTTTTTTTTTTTCTGAAACTTCCCTCTTACAGTGAAGGTGCTTGTTCTATGCCTGTGTGTGTGTGTTATACGCCAATAAATACAGTATATCCATATAACACGCTCAAGCTCATCCTTAGACTCTTCATCTCACACAGCCAGAAAGGCAAGAGAATTCTTGTTGGGCAGTGTATTAGTTAATTTTTATTTAATTTTAAGGGTTCAAATAATGTCAGGCAAAATGGTCGGCCCTCACACATGTTCACTTCATCAAATCTGGTCCTCTTTAAAAAAAGTTTGGACACCCCTGTTCTAACCCAACTCAATATGCTCAATAAGTTGCTCACAATACACCTAATTAATTCAGCTCGAATGTGTATCCCTAAATTGTGGCTAACAACAAAGGGCCAGATTCACGTAGAATAGCGGCGGCGTAACGTATCGTAGATACGTTGCACCGCCGCAAGTTTTCAGTGCCTGATTCACCAAGCACTTGTGTGAAAACTTACGATGGCAGCCTCCGGCGTAAGCCCGCGTAATTCAAAGGGGCGTGTGCCATTTAAAATTCCCGCCCGTGCTTTGCGCGAAGTGACGTCATTTTTTGGAACGGCGGCGACGTGCGTACGTATTCACGGACGTTTTACGCAAGACAACATTTTTTTTAAATTTCGACGCGGGAACGACGGCCATACTTTAAACAGCACATACGTGTGCTGACTAAAGTTAGGGCAGGTCAAACGACGACTAAAATTGCGACGGGAAACTATACTAGCGACGACGTACCGAACGCGAAAATCCGTCGTGGATCCGCCGTAACTGCTAATTTGCATACCCGACGCTGGAATACGACGCAAACTCCACCCAGTGGCGGCCGCGGTATTGCATCCTAAGATCAGTGTACAGTGTAAAACAATTACACCTGTCGGATCTAAGGGCTATCTATGCGTAACTGATTCTATGAATCAGTCGCATAGATACTCAGAGATACGACGGAGTATCTGAGATACTCCGTCGTATCTCCGCTGTGAATCTGGCCCAAAGTCCCCAATGCTCACTGAGTGATTTTTAGAATCAAACATGAATAATGGAAATATGTCTCCACATGTGCCAAGCCAGGCTCACCAAATATGTACACAGATGGACATGTTGGATCAAATTCCATGAATGTAAACAAATTCTATTATCCGAAAGAAAAAAAGTGATCAGCGCAATTTCTCAATTATCACATATATATATATAAAGTGCAAAGAAGAATAAATCCAAAAACGAACCTCCATTGCTGAATGAATGAAGTGGCAAATCAAATTCCTATATATACTGTACATATAAAGTGCACAGTGCAAAATCAATCAAGTCCAAAAAACGACCATCCAAGTGTCAGTGAATAAGTATAAAGTAAGTTGAACTTTCCACCAAACAATCAAAATGATCCCTTGCCTTCAGATAACTGCTCAGTGCTCACAGCACTCTCACTTCTATGCAGTGATGAATCAGCCTTAGGAACACATATAGGTGTTAGCGATCTCCAACCTCCAGGCGATCAGCTCTTGTTGTATCACTCAGTGTTCCAGATTATGTGTAAACATGAAATAAATGCCTCCCTTAGTGTAAATAGTTTCAAACAAGCAATGGTGTATTAAGAGACAATTGGAAGCTTACATTTTAAAAAATAATTAAAAGCACAATGGAATGAAAAGAACTGTCTCAGAATGCCTCTCACATCACTTTCGATCCGCGACTCACTTTGGCCACGCCCTACGTGTTATGTCACGTCACGTGACTTCATCAGGGTAACCAAATTGCATGTTTGTCAGGAAGGGCATGACAGTGCCCAAAATGGCAGCCATAGAGGTCGACCAGTAACTTCTGTTCCTGCGGGCGCCTCCTGAACGTTTTGGCGCCAAACAGGCTATTTGAACTAGCCATTTCCTGGACTCAGGTGCTGTCCGTTCTATAACGTTTAGCGTAACTGATCTTGTTAACCTGTTATCCTGATTCCTTTCCATTTACCCGACCCGGCTTGTCTCTGACGCTCCTGCTCTCTGCCTGCACCCGACCCGGCTTGTTTGACCCTGCTCCCGCCTGCCGCTCCTGCTACCTCGCTGCCAGCCTAATACCGACCCGGCCTGCACCTTGACTTCGCTCCTGCCTCCGCTTTGGTTGCTGGCGTGCCCGATAGTGTATGACCCGGCTTGCCTACTTCTGTTACCTGCTGACAGCTGCCCCTGGGCCTCTACTGCACCAGTGTCCTCCTGCGATCCCTTCAGCGACTCCAGCCCAGCGACTCACCAGCGATCCTACCAGGCACTCGTGCGACTTTGCACTCTTGAGCCTCCTGTCTGCTCTATCAGGGGCTCGGAGTCAGAGTTGTAAGGGAGGCCGTCCTCTGCACATCAGGCTCTACCGCCAGGGGCGTGACAATGTTAGGTCAATGTATATATATATACTGGGACAGGACGTTGATCAGCGGCCATTTTCTTGAAGACAAGGTCAACATAGACACCGCTACCATTTTCCTGGTTTGTATGAATAACAGAGAAGACCAACATAGCAAAAAAAACAGTGTGGCCGTCTTTCTGTGGTTCATACTTAATCAATCAATGATTGTCTTAATAATACGAAAGAAGATGAGTTCTACAAAAGTAAAATATTATCTGAAGATGTACTGTATCTCTGAAAAATAAATGTTTAAAAAATAACCTCCTGACGATCAAAAATATTAAAAACTTGGTACCGCAAAAAACATTGTGGGCATTTTCTCAGTTGGAATAGGTGACATGGAAAACCTGTAGGGCAAAAACAAGCGGCTTTCTTATTAAATAATATGTAAATAAAACAGGGTATAAAATAAATATAAAAAATATATAAAAATACCAACGATCAAATTAATGACTATATTAGTACCGCGCACCGAAAATAAAGTGCCAGGCATAACATCATGATGACATTAACAATAAATGACTTCACATATAAATGAGAAATTGCTCAAAACCAGTTGAGATCAAAATTCAATGTTCATACCTTCAGGTGTGAGAGTTTTTAGGGTGTGTATCCATTTGGATTCCTTCTGACTTATACTGTAGTTCTCACATTGTGGCCCCCTCTCCATGATCTATTATATTTTTTCTATACCCCAAAACTGTAAATGTGTGGGGTCTCTGTTGTGAATTTGCGCAAAATATCTCGATACGCTGTGTTCAGGGAAACCATTCACAATACAGTGGAACCTCGGATTGCAAGTAATGCAGTTAAACGAGCGTTTCGCGATACGAGCGCTGTATTTGAAAAAATCCTAACTGGAGTGTTGTTTTGCAATACAAGCACGATTCAGGCCAAAGTGGTGTGCAGTAGCGCGTTTGACCTGAGGTGTGGGAGCGCCGGAGCTGAACGGAACCGATCGGCGACGTTTGGAAATGCTTGGATAGACACAAAAATACTCTGAGCCTTTCCGAGGTCAGTGGAGGTGTCCTTGGGCCTTTCTGACCGTTTCCGAGGCTCTCTGGCCCCCCCACCTCTGACTGCATGACCGTTGAAGTCAATGCGGAACAAATTATTTTCTTTTCCATTGACTTCAATGGGGAAACTCGCTTTGATATGCGAGTTCTTTGGATTACGAGCATTTTCCTGGAACGGATTATACTCGTAATCCGAGGTTCCACTGTATTTTGAACATGCTCCTTAATTCAAATTTTCAAAGCCCTTTTGTGTTCTTCCCACATACTGTAAATTACAACTACATTGAAGAACATATACTACCCCTTCAGTGTGACAACTTATAAAATCCCTAATCAGGTGGGTAACCCCCTGTACTGGTCGCTGCAAAGTCAATTCTTTTCTTCTGAGGTTTCTTGGAATGTTGGCATAACAGTATTTACAGGGAAAGAAACTCTTCTTTTTTTGAAATTTCTATTGGGAGGTGGTTGCACAACATGTTTCTACAATAATATCCCTAAGGCCTCGTACACACGATAGGTTAACCAGAGGACAACGGTCTGATAGAGCGTTTTAATTGGTCAAAACCGATCGTGTGTGGGCGCCATCGGTTAAAAAAAAGCCAACTTGCTTTAAATTTAACCGATGGATTCCTAACCGATAGGTCAAAACCGATTGTTAGTAGGCACGACCATCGGTTAAAAATCCATGCATGCTCAGAATCAAGTCGACGCATGCTTGGAAGCATTGAACTTCATTTTTTTCAGCACGTTGTTGTGTTTTACGTCACCGCGTTCTGACACGAATCGGTTTATTTAATGGTGTGTGGGCGCGACGGACCATCAGTCAGCTGCATCGGTTAACCGATGACAACGGTCCTTCAGACCGTTCTCATCGGAATGACTGATCGCGTGTACGAGGCTTTAGAGTTGGAGCTCTTTTATAAACGAGATTGGGTTCTTTAGAGATTGGGATGTTTGAGATGGTTGACATCTGACTGCAATAGCCAACACGGTCATTTCTCTCCTCCAGTCAGTGAACTTCTTTAACTGCAAGATCAGGACAAGTGTTCCCGAGTCCAATGACCTGCTACAAAATATCGCAACCCGCCTCCCTTCTGGAAGAGCTCCTCTCTTAAAAAGCGTACATCAGACTGAGCACAATGTGAAAATGTAGCGAGGAATTATAGGGTATTACTGGAAATGGCTTATATTACAAGTTATAATTCATGTCAATTGACCGGTGTAAGTGGCTGTTGTAAAATATAATAGCATTACCAATCCCCCTTTCCTAATGCCGCTGAGATTAATGCAGTTCTGACTGTAAAATGGGGAATGAGGACATAGACAAGGAGCTGCCTTTTATATCCAGTATATCTTTTTTTTTTTTTTTTTATTATACTGTATATATCACACTATCCTGTACATGATACTGGGAAATGGCAGCCTTTTTTTCATGGAAAGCAAGAGGTCATTTTTTTAAATTCAAAATTATATGACTTGTTAACACTGACATGCACCCTATTGGTTTAAATTTAACCTCTGGCCTTCCCTTCAGTCTTGCACAGTTGTACCGGTGTAATGTCACATTCTGCTGCTTATCGTAGAATGCTGCGGAAGTCACATGGAGGCCAACTGTGCATGCGCAATGCATTCCAAACGCAAGTGCGATGCGTTCCAATAGATTTACGACAGTACACACCAGCGAACCCAGCATTCAGGGCAACGTGGAATTAGAGGAAAGTGGCCAGTCGGCCTCACGTCCTCGCTTTGCTCGGACGGCTCGCCCCGCTCGCTCGGCATCCTGGCTCTTTTTTTAACATCCTCCAATCCATGGGGATGTTAAGGAAAGAGCCTGGATGCCGACCGAGATTTCACTGGTGTGTACTGTCGTGAATCCATTGGAACGCATCGCACTTGCATTTGGAACGCATCGCGCAGTTGGCCGCCACGTGACTTCCGCAGCATTCTACGATAGGCAGCAGAATGTGAGTGAGTAACTTGTATAGCGCAACAAATGCGAACTTAATCGCCTCAAGGCGATGTGACAACTCACCGGCTCCTCACCTGGGTTGAAATGGCTTCCTCTGATTTCACTGCACACTGTGAGCTTCTCACCATGTATATTAGCAGCTGAATCTCTTATTTTCAGTGCCGGTTCACACTGGGGTGACTCGTCAGGCGGCTCCCCTGCCTGACGAGTCGCGTCCCATTCTATGCAATGGAACCGTTCTAATAGGAGCGACGCAAGTCGCTCCGACTTAGAAAAAGGTTCTTGTACGACTTTGGGGGCGGCTCGGGGCGATTTGCATTGACTTCTATACAGAAGTCATTTTGCTAATTGCCTCTGAAGTCGTCTTCAGGACGACTTGCAGAGTCGCCCCCGAAGTTGTGCCGCCGCAGTGTGAACCGGCTCTCGGGGTCTATTGAGTTGCAACAGTTTGCACAATGCTTTACAAAATAAAGAGAGAGAACAGTTACAATACCATTTCAATAGAAGAGAGGTCAGGGAGCCCTGCATTTAAGAGCTTAAAAGCTAAAAGAAAGGGTCAAGTGGTACAAAAGGTAATAACTGTAAAGGGATGAGCTCATGGAGGAAGTAAAAGTAGAGTTTATAGGGTGGAGGTGGGATAAGGCTTTCCTGAAGAGATGAGTTTTCAGAGATTGCCAAAAGATAGACAGAGTACCACAAAGATATCTCCCATGGGACTTTATGGCAGCCAAGAAATCAGAAATAATGTACCGTATTTATCGCCCTATTGCGCACTCCGGCGTATAGCGTGCACCCCTAATGTAGCCCTGAAATTCCTGGAAAAAAAATGTTTTATACTTACAGTTTTGGTGTCTTGCAAGGGCGTCCATCGGCGGCCTTGTCCGGTCCGGCGTCCTTCTGCGGCCATCGTGGTGTCCGTGGTGTCCTCCTGCGCTGTCTCTGAGTCGAATCCCCGCTTCCCGCACTGTGTTTGAACCACTCCACCGACATATACAGAGCGCAGTACACTCGGGTGTACTCAGACAGGCTCGGCTCCTCTCGCGTAGAGGACGTACAGAACGCACAGGACGTGACCGCGAGCGGAGCCGAGCCTGCCCGAGTGTACTGCGCTCGGTATATGTCGGCGCAGTGGTTCAAACACAGCGCGGGAAGCGAGTATCGGCGTATATTGCGCACCCACGATTTTGCCCTGATTTTCAGGGCAAAAAAGTGCGCGGTATATGCCGATAAATATGGTAATTAAAAAGAAAAGGCTTTATTTATACAAAAGGTTAAAATTGCATCCATGCATCGAAAATAAATTTTCCTCCTGTGATCACTAGAGGTTGAACCAGATAGGGTGCCCTCTGTGTGTATATATATATATATATATATATATATATATATATATATATATATATATTAATATATATATGGGATATGTACCTCTTTATCCAAATTCTTGTTTGGTCCGGGTTCAAGCAGCTTGGGTAGGTTTATCGTCTCCCACGTTTACACTTTTTGATGCTTGTTAAATATATTGTTTCATTTGTTTTGGATTATCTGCATACTTATTATATGCCAATGTTTTTGGATGGCTTTGTTTCCATCAAACCAACAACGTGAGCATTCATTCTTGTCTTTTTGTTATCCATAGCATTTATTGCAGCACGCCTAAATCTCCTGAAGAAGCTTTGTAGAGTGAAACATGTCAAGGAAGGGCATGCCAGCATCCAAGATGGCGGCCGTAGAAAACGCGCTGTAACTTCAGCTCCTGCCAGAATTCCGCTGGTGCGCGAGTGCGCCTATGCGTGGGCCGCGGCGTGCACCCCGTGACAGCTTTGGCGCCAGACAGGCTATTTAAACTGGGTCAGTACCCAGACTCAGATGCTCTCTGCTCTACAGCGTTCTGTGTGTTCTGTTCCCCAGTATGTGATACCTGTTCCTGTTATCTGACCCGGCTTGTCCTTGAAGCTCCTGCTTTTTGCCTGCACCCGATCTGGCCTGTTTTGACTTTGCATCTGCCTGCTCCTTCTGCTACATCGCTGCCAGCCCAATACCGACCCGGCCTGTACCCTGACTCCGCTCCAGCCTACGCTTCTGTTCCTAACTTGTCCGCCAGTGTATGACCCGGCCTGCCTGCACCTGCTACCTCTTGAGCCCTTCAGAGTCCTGCTGAGTATTCACCCTACCTGCAGCTACATCTGCTCTTCTGTCTGTGGTGTTCCTGTACCAAGCCATTTCCTGCTATCTGCTAACAGCGGCTCCTGGTCTTCTCCTGTACCGGTGTTCCTCCGCAGTCTCTTCAGGGGTTCCAGTCCAGTGCCATTATCAGCGACCCTGCCAGGCACTCTTGCGACTCTGCACTCTTGCGCCTCCTGTCTGCTCTACCAGGGGCCTTGAGTCAGAGCTGTAAGAGAGGCCGTCCTCTGCATACCAGGCTCTACCGACAGGTAAGTGACAGGTAGTTTGTGTATATATGCTTTTGAACAGAACAAACCATCTTTCATAAGGATGAAACATTTCTCTCATGTTTTTTTTATTTTTGTAATAAAATATAATACATTTTATCAATTTGTAACTGATATTACATTTTCTTATCGAACACCTTAAAAGTCCTGAGGTTTGTTACCTGCCCTTCTTCTCCATTGAAAATGCCTGGTCTAAACACTATACATACATGATTATCTAGTTGTCACCTTACTAAGGGTGACCATAAAGTGCATTGTACATAGCCACAGATTGTTACCAACGCGTTTCAAATTAAGATAATCTTCCTCAGGGAATATTGGTTGGATCAAACCTATGAAATATACAAAAACAATGAAAAGTATACAAATGAAAATATATATTTTTCATTATTTTGTATATTGCATAGGTTTGATCCACCCGATATCCCCTAAAGAAGATTATCTTTTTGGTACAATCTTTTTTATTGAAATATTTGAGAGGCAAGAACAACTGTAATGATCCTACGCAGGGGATATAAACATAAAATATATCATAACACAGCTTAATAATGCACATTAAAAGCATATTTGGTTGTAGAAGTTGTCAAACATCAACAGCCCTCCGGCCAAGGCCGGGGGTTAAAAAAGAAGATTATTTTTAATCAAAATGCATCCATTGACACAGACAGCAGGGCTCGGGAACCAGCACAACCAGTTTCCCCTGAAGGGTAGCACCCGACGAAGAGGGGGGGCCTGGGGCACCGGTGGGAGACCACAGAAGAATAGGATCTGGGAATTGGAATTTTAAAGACTGGTCCATACTGCATGCATACTGGCCACTTAGCTCTATATTAATTGTGATTATTTTTTCATTGACAGCATGCTTCTTCTAATGCACAGGTGTCAAACACAAGGCCCGCGGGCAAAATCCATCCCTGCGGGCCATTTCATGTGGCCCTCGTACCTCTCCTGCAGCTGCAGGAGAGCTTCAGTCCTCCTCTGTTCCTCTTTCAGACTCTTACTTTCTGCTTTCAACCAATGCACCCAGCTTCTTCCCAGCAGCAGCATAAGGAAAGGGTGGTGCACTGTAATGTAAGGGAGAGTGGGGGGACTCAACTTCTGATGGTGGGGGGGCTCTTGACATCCAATGTAAGGGGAGGGGATGCGCTGGACATCTAATCTTACAGATACAACCGGCCCTTTTGAGGGCAATCATAATGCTGATGTGGCCCACGAGAAAATTTAGTTAGTTAGACACCCCCTGTTCTAATGGGTCAGGCTGGTCAAGGTGATAAAACAAGGATGAGGCTGACCAACTCCAACCGGACACGATGGTTCGATGGACCCCCCCTTTTTTTTTTTCACTCTCAGTTTTATGCAGTTTTAAGTAACATGAACTACAAAACAGGTAAAAAATAAATAAAAAACTGACCAGCATGACCGTTATAAATACACTCCCCAGCTTAAAGGTGTTTAATTCTATGCATTAAGGTGAAAAAACTTCCGACTATACCGCCTCCCCCCCCCTGGCCCCCCGTTATACTTACCTGACCCCTCGAAAGTCCCGCGCTCGGCCCCGACATCCTCTTCGGCGCTCAGCCTGGCGTTGATTGGCTAGAGCGGATGGATTGAAAGCAGCGCAGCAATTGGCTGGCGCTGCTGTCGATCACATCTAATGACGCGCCGAGGGATACAGTGAGCGGCTATGGCTGCTCGCTGTATCACGGGAGCACGCCCACTCCACATAATGCGAGGGAGCTCGCATGAACGTGTGGAGTTCTTGCAGGGAGGACCAGAGACAGCCGCCGAGGGACCCCAGAAGACGTGAATCGGGGGCCACTCTGTGCAAAACGAGCTGCACAGTGGAGGTAAGTATGACATGTTTGTTATTTAACAAAAAAAAAAAATTCTTTACATACCCTTTAACAGCTATTTAGTTTTCTCCTCGTCATACAACCCTCTCAGAAACAGAACAGCCAAATTCCCTGCCCTTAAATGACCCATATTTTATTTCATCAGCCCACTTCTTCTAAGTTTCAAAGCATTTCTGGCTGTGTGGAGAAGAGGGATTTGAACCGGCTTTTTGCAAAGCTCCTCCGAGCATTTCAAGGCGAGCGCCCGGTCTCAGGTCTATTAGATGTACTTAGGAGGCTGCGGAGAGTCTGGACTATGTGCGGGATGAAATGTCCTGACCCAGATCCATCCCAATGGGGAAAAGGGGAAGAAATTATCTCACAGGAACAGTCAGGGGAACACTGTAATGTCTTTCTGCCGAGGAGTGAAAATCCTTTTATGTCGTTTTAAGTCATGTTAAAAGCAGACACAGGCAAGTGGGAAATCTTCATATGGATAGATATTGGTTAGACCTATCCAATTGCCTTGGATATAAGTGTCATACCTCCCAACAAGCACGGATTCTGTGTGATTATCCCACACTGACTGCATATTTCCGCAGTCCCGCAAAAGGGTTAAATTTCCAGCACTGAGAGGATCCGAGCTCCCCCCCCCCTGCTCAGTACTGTAGGAGGAGGCGGGCGGAGCTGAATGGGCAGTACTGCTGGAGGAGGCGGGTGGAGCTGAATGGCAGCCTATAGGAGGAAGCGGGCAGAGCTGAATGGCAGCTGTCATATCGGAGGAGGCGGGCGGAGCTGAACGGCAGCCGTACTATTGGAGGAAGCGGGCGTAGCTGAATGTACTGCGGCGCGTCGTTGACTGCTGAGGGAGGAGACATTCTGTGCCCCCTCGCTTAACAACTTCGACCCCTCCCTGCTTAACAACTTTGACCCCCCCCGCTCAACAACTTCGACCTCCCCCCGCTCAACAACTTCGACCTCCCCCCGCTCAACAACACAACTGTTCTGCAGTGGACTCTTTAAATGTTGGGAGGTATGCTATGTGGTAGACAAACCAGCTAGCCTTCTATCAATATCCTCTGCCAGAGACCACATGACCAATGGCTTGGCATTGGTCACATGACCAGGCACTAGTGTAGGGGTCTCAAACTGGCGGTCGTCCAGCTGTTGCAAAACTACAAGTCCCATGAGGCATTGCAAGACTGACAGTTACAAGAATGACTCCCACAGGCAGAGGCATGATGGGACTTGTAGTTTTGCAACAGCTGGAGGGCTGCCAGTTTGAGACCCCTGCACTATTGGCAGGTGGAATTTATCATATTACACAAAAGGTTTCTGGCCTGTTTTAAGCCACCGCTTACATCATGGAGGGAAAGTCATAATTCTTTATTAGAGATGAGCTTGGGTGTCCTTCAAACTCATCTCTAACCGGAACTTCCACCTTTTTACTCCAATGAACTGCGGACCGGGTCATTCCAAACCCCTGCGATCCACCAATCAAAATCGACTCCAGATACCCAAAGCCAAATACAAGGAGAACAAAGATTTGCAGTCCAAGGACCTAGACTGTGGAACGCTCTACCAACCAGCATCCGATTGGAGGTGAACCATTTGGCCTTCAGAAGAAAGATCAAAACCCATCTCTTCTCAAAGCAAAAAGTTTTACACAGGGAATGGATACTAAGCGCCCAGAGGCGATTCAGTTCGCATGTGTTTTGCGCTATATACGTTTTTCACTCACCCCACAGCTCATGTGGGTTGCTGGGCAGAGAAGACCCGGCCCTCAGCTCATTGGATTAAAAACAAAAGTAGAAGTTCAGAGTTTGGTTTGGAGATGAGTTTGGAGGACACCCATGCTCATCTCTAGTCTTTATCAGTGTTATTCTATACTTGTTCTGGGTCAGTGACTTAGAAAGTACCAAAGACTTTGGATCCACATGACTGCTGGGAAAAGTAGACGTTTTAAAAGAAGAGTTCATAATCAGCAGCCTATGTACTTCTAAAGTAGACATTTCCTCCAACAGTAATACAGCAAAGTGCCACTTTTCACATGTGGATTCAGCCTCCAATCCATTGAGATTACATGGTAACGTTCCCATATTTCATTTTCAGCACACCCATCGCTCATCCCTCTATATATGGGGTCTCCAAACTTTCTAAACAAAGTTCCCAGTTTATTGTCCTTCAGACTTTAGGAGGGCCGGACTGT
Source organism: Rana temporaria (assembly GCF_905171775.1). Lineage (NCBI taxonomy): Eukaryota > Metazoa > Chordata > Amphibia > Anura > Ranidae > Rana > Rana temporaria. The sequence continues at coordinate 207,349,011 of NC_053495.1, read as the reverse complement.
GGCCAGTGGGAAATCTTTTTTTTTTTTTCTGGCATGAGTGGGAGTGAACAGTTTCCCATCTTTTGTATTAGTGGGAGGAAGAATGCCCCATTGTTGACGTCTGTGGCAGGAACTGTGCCCTAGTGTTGGTGTCAGTGGGCAGAATAGTGTCTTGTATCAGGATGAATATTGCCAGATAGATGCAAGCAAAGGGTCGTTGCTTGCCCCCTGGGCAACAGTTTGGTGACCACTTATACCCAGCTTCCAGAATACCCTTTGGTCCTTCTAATATATCCTGCCCCAGCATAACCATTGGTCTTTCCTCTATAATTTGCCACCAGCTTATCTATTGATCTCTCCTCTATAAGTTGCCACCAGCATATCTATTGGTCTTTCCTCTAGACCCTGCCCCCAGCCTAGCCATTGGTCTTTCCTCTATACCCAGTCCCCCAGCCTATCCATTGGTCTTTCCTCTATACCCTGCCCCCAGCCTATCCATTGGTCTTTCCTCTGTACCCAGTCCCCCAGCCTATACATTGGTCTTTCCTTTATGCCATGCCCGCAGCATATCTATTAATCTCACCTCTATAACTTGCCCCCAGCATATCTATTGGCTTTATCCTCTATACCCTATCCCCAGCAAATTGATTTGTCTTTACTCTATTCCCTGTCCCCAGCATACTTATTGGTCTTCCCTCTATATCCTGCCCCAGAATATCTATTGGTTTTCCTCTATACCCTGGTCCCAACATATTGATTTGTTTTTCCTCTATATCCTGTCCCAGCATATCTATTGGTCTTCCCTCTATATCCTGTCCCAGCATATGTATTGGTCTTTTCTCTATACCCTTCAACCAGCATATCTATTGGTTTTCTTCTATACCCTGCCCCCAGCATATTGATCTTTCCTCTATTCTGTGTTCCCAGCATATCTATTGGTCTTTCCTCTATTCCCTATCTCCAGCATACCTCTTGGTCTTCCCTATATATATATCCTGTCCCAGCACATTTATTGGCCTTTCCTCTATTCCCTGTCCCCAGCATACCCATTGGTCCTTCCTCTATACCCTTCCCCCAGCATATCTATTGGTTTTCCTCTATACCCTGCCCCCAGCATATTGATTGGTCTTTCCTCTATTCCCTGTCCCCAGCATACTCACTGGTCATCCCTCTATATCCTGCCCCAGCATACCCATTGGTCTTTCCTCTATACCCTTCCCCCAGCAGATCTATTAGTCTTCCTTCTATGTCCTGCCACCAGCATATCTACAATATTGGTCTTCCCTCTATATCCTGCCCCAAGCATATCTATTGGTCTTCCCTCTATACCCTGCCCCCAGCATATTGATTGGTCTTTCCTCTATTCCCTGTCCCCAGCATACTCACTGGTCATCCCTCTATATCCTGCCCTAGCATACCCATTGATCTTTCCTCTATACCCTTCCCCCAGAAGATCTATTAGTCTTCCTTCTATGTCCTGCCCCCAGCATATCTACAATATTGGTCTTTCCTCTATACCCTGCCCACAGTATATCTATTGGTCTTTCCTCTATATCCTGAGGGATGCTCAGTCACGTCATGCTCTCAGAGAGCACTTACAACGGCCATGACCGGTATGAATCTCACCCGCTTCAGCATGAAACAGACCAGATTCAAACCATCTACGGGGAGGTTGATTATACTCAAGTCGATCCAGCCAAAGTGATGACTTTTTTTAGTAATCTACAAATTTGCTGGGAACTAACTATATTTTTGCAGCACTGGGCATTCTATTCTATCTTGCTCAATGTTTTCAATAGTTCCAAGGCTGTATTCTATAAAATACCGAACGGGGGTCTTACATTACCGAAGTGGCTTTTATTATCAGTCAATGATTTGTGTCTAAGTGAAACGACGCAGCACTTTTCTTGGTGTCAGTCCATGTTTTCATTACTGCGTCTGTTGCTGTCAGCGAGTCATGTTAACATCACTCATGCATTAACCTGCGCATCTGTAAGCACTGCGGCGCTCGGGGACAGGAAATTGTGCTTGTCGCCTAACAGTGGTTATTTTGAGATGAAATAAAAATTTGGCCACAGCGAAGGCCTTGTTCACCTGCAATTATACCGTATTTAAAAAGAAAAATATATATTGGGACTTTCAATGAGGCAGTGACTACTAATAGGCCACTGTCTCCATCCCTGGTAGTTGTATATAGAAGGGAAGAGAAGGAAAAAGGGAAGGGAAGAGGGTAGGATGTGTAATGACGTAAAAACAAAATAACCTTGGGACTATAAGTGAGATAATGGCTAGTGATTCAAGCCATGGTCTCCATCCCTATTGCTTGTAGAAAGAGGGAAAACATGAATTGGGGGAGGGAAAAGGGGAAGGAGGGGAATAGGAATTTTGAGACTCTAACATGAAACACACCACCGGAATGTAATGAATCAATTAATAAATGTAACCACTTCCATACCAGGCACTTGTGCACCTTCCCGCCCAAGCCAATTTTCAGCTTTCAGCACTGTCGCACTTTGAATGGCAATTGCGCGGTCATGCTACACTGTACCCAAACAAAATTGGCGTCCTTTTTTCCCCACAAATAGAGCTTTCTTTTGGTGGTATTTGATCACCTCTGCGATTTTTTTTTGCGCAACAACTAAAAAAAGACTAAAAATTTTGAAAAAAAAATACTTTTTTATTTTTTTCTGTTAATTTTTTTGTAAATAAGTAAGTTTTCTCTTTCAATTACAGGCACTGATATGGCGGCACTGATGGGCATCGATGAGATGGCACTGATGGACATCGATGAGGTAGTACTGACGGGCACAGATGAGGTGGCACTGATTGGCGGCGCAGGTATGCGGCACTGATGGGCACACATAGGCGGCACTGATGGGTACACATAGGCGGCACTGATGGGCACTCATGGGCGGCACTGATGGGCACTCATGGGCGGCACAGATGGGCACTCATGGGCGGCACTGATGGATACTTATGGGTGGCACAGATGGGCACTGATAGGTGGGCACTGGGCATGGATGGGCACTGTGGGATGGCACTGATGGACACTGTGGGGTGGCACTGATGGACACTGTGGGGTGGCACTGATGGACACTGTGGGGCGGCACTGATTTACCCATGTTGCCAGTCAGTGTCATTTGTGGGCACTGATTGGCATCTTTTTTTTTTAATGCTTTTTTTTTTCAGACTTTTTTTTTTATATGCCCTTCCCTGGTGGTTCAGGGTGGGCTTCACTGGTGGTCCAGTGTGGCGATCCGAGGGGGGGCTGAGCTGATAAACAATCAGCGCAAACCCCCCCTGTCAGGAGAGCCGCCGATCGGCTCTCCTCTACTCGCGTCTGTCAGACGCGAGTGAGGAAGAGCCATCAACGGCTCTTCCTGTTTACATCGTGATCAGCCGTGGTTGGACACGGCTGATCACGTGGTAAAGAGTCTCCGTGAGAGACTCTTTACCTTGATCGGTGTTGCGGGGTGTAAGACTGACACCCTGCAACAACGATCGCCGCGATGCACGCCCCCGGGGGCGCGCAGCGGCTCAGAATCCTGAGGACGTCATATGACGTCCAGTCAGGATTCTACAACCACTTTGCCGACGTCAATATGTCATTGGCGGGCGGCAAGTGGTTAAAATAACATTTATTGGATACAATAGAGCATACCAAGCAGTGAACATTCATCACAATAGATACTGTACAAATAGTAATAAACATGATTGGTAAATCACATAATAAACTACATAATAAGACATAATGGTACCTATGGTATAACATAATATGCATCACTGTATCCAAATTGATGTATAAAATACAAAGTAAAATGTCGCTGTATTGTTGTTCTCGGCGCATCGAGGCCTACGGGTAACTGACTGCGTTTTGTACTTTTTTGTACTTTTAAGAATTTTAATAAATAAATATAAATATAGACATGGTTGTCTAACAACATGATTACCATGATAATGGTTGGCAAATTATAAATTAATTGATTCATGATTCTCAAGGATAAAAATCACATGGTATGATATAGTTGCTGTGACATAGCATCAGTAAAAAGCTTGACGCGTTTCGTGGATGTACTTCCACTCATCAGGAGCAAGTATAGCCTGGGTATATCTGTAAATATAATACAAATTCACAAAACGGTAATTTAGTTCATATAGTGTGTTCTATGAACTAAATTACCATATAGTGAATTTTTACTGATGCTATGTCACAGCAACTATATCATACCATGTGATTTTTATCCTTGAGAATCATGAATCAATTAATTTATAATTTGCCAACCATTATCATGTTTTTAGACAACCATGTCTATATGTTTTCTACTTTGTATTTTATATATCAATTTGGATACAGTGATGCATATTATGTTATACCATAGGTACCATTATGTCTTATTATGTAGTTTATTATGTGATTTACCAATCATGTTTATTTCTATTTGTACAGTATCTATTGTGATGAATGTTCACTGCTTGGTATGCTCTATTGTATCCAATAAATGTTATTTTAATTTATTAATTGATTCATTACATTCCAGTGGTGTGTTTCATGTCAGAGTCTAATTGATTAATCGACAACTAATCGATTATGAAATTAATCGATTACAATTTTCATAATCGATTAATCGGGCAGTAACATAATGGGGTTAAAAAAAACTAAAATTAGCCCTTTATAATACAAAAAAGCAAATTGCTACTGTAAATATTACTTTCACTGTCGCACAGTAAAAAAATGAACCCTTTACAATAGCGATTATTTGCTCTTTTTGTACTTATTTTTTTTTTTTAACCCCATTATGTTACTAAACACCTCAGGCCTTGGTTCACACCTCTGTTTTTTTTGCAGAAACACACTACAGTTCATTTACATCTTTTCCTATGGGACACGTTCACATCTATGATTATTTTTCAGCTTCTGTGTATTTGGAAAGAGCGAGGACTATTGCTATTTTGTTTTTGGTTCAATATACCGTATTTATCGCGGTATAACGCGCTCTGGCGTATACCGCGCACCCCCAAAGTGGCCCCAAATCCTGTGGGAAAAAAAGATTTTTTGTTTTTTTTTACTTACAGTTTTGGTGTCTTGCGCGGCGTCCATCTGCGGCCTCGTCGGGTCCGGCGTCCTTCTGCGGCCTCGTCGGGTCCGGCGTCCTTCTGCGGCCTCGTCGGGTCCGGCGTCCTTCTGCGGCCTCGGGTGTCCTCTTCGGCGGGTTGGGCGTCCATCTTCGGCGGGTCCGGTGTCCATCTTCGGCGGGTCCGGTGTCCATCTTCGGCGGGTCCGGCGTCCTTCTGCGGCGTCCTCCCGCTCGTTTCCCGCCACGACTTTGAATACTGCGCCCGCATATAGCGAGTGCAGTACACTCGTGAATCTTCGGGCAGGCTCGGGCGCCTCTCGCACTGACGTCCTGTACGCTCAGGACGTCAGGACGTCAGTACGAGAGGCGCCGAGACTGCCCGAAGATTCACAAGTGTACGGGCGCAGTATTCAAACTCGTGGCGGGAAAGCGGGTATCGGCGTATATCGCGCACCCACGATTTTGCCCTGATTTTCAGGGCAAAATAGTGCGCGGTATACGCCGATAAATACGGTACTTCAATGGAGAAGCTGCAGAAAAGCATGTAATGTGTTTTTTGCGGCAATTTGTGTTTTGTAATCTGCCCAACAACAAATTGGCCCAAAAAAATTTAAATCTATTATCTGATTATCCGATTAATCTAAACAATAATCGGCCAACTAATCGATTATGAAAATACCCTGTTTCCCCAAAAATAAGACCTACCCTGAAAATAAGACCTAGCATTATTTTCCAGGAGGGCTGCAATATAAGACCTACCCTGAAAATAAGCCCTAGTTAAAAATGCTTGTAAAATCCGAAAAAACACTCTATTACAGTATTATATAATGTACAATGTGTGTGTTTCTGTAATATAAATGAGGGGAGGAGAGCTCCGGCGGGTCACAGAAGCGCAGAATGGCGCTATAACAAAGGTATTTGGCACAATTATATTACAGGAACACGCACATTGTACATTATATAATATTGTAATAGCGTGGATTGTAGGATTTTACAAGCATTTTAACTCAGTTCACACTGGGGATTCCTGACAGGCAGGGGGAGAGAAGACAGCACAATACATAGTAAGACCTACCCCGAAAATAAGCCCTACTGTGTCTTTTGTTGGCATAATTAATATAAGACCCGGGCTTATTTTCGGGGAAACACGGTAATCGTTAGTTGCAGCCCTATTAGAGTCCCAAAATTCCTATTCCCCTCCTTCCCCTTTTCCCTCCCCTCCCCCCTTTTTCCCTCCCCCAATTCATTTTTTCCCTCTTTCTACAAGCAATAGGGCTAGAGACCATGGCTTATATCACTAGCCGTTATTTCACTTATAGTCCCAAGGTTACTTCTGCTTTATCCCAATCTGCAACCACTTGTTACTGACCTTTTGGCTTGTGAACTGACTATGCTTCTGCTTTATCCCAACCTACAACCACTTGTAATTGACATTGGCGTAAAATGAAGGATGGATGGCAAAAACATACCAGATCACAGCAACAGAAACAGGAGGATAACCGACGTTTCACACTGACTTAGTGCTTATTCATGGATTACCCATGAATAAGCACTAAGTCAGTGCGAAACGTCGGTTATCCTCCTGTTTCTGTTGCTGTGATCTGGTATGTTTTTGCTGTTCGTTTAAATAAAGACAACCTGTTTGGTTTGGAGTGCGGCCATCCATCCTTCATTTTATGCCAATGCTTGCCTAGTGCACTGCCAGCACCCTTGGAATCCTACACCTGTGTATGACCCTATAGCAGACCCACCTTGAGCGGTGATTTTCCTTCTTCACTTGTAATTGACCTTTGGCTTGTTTAGTGACTATGCTTCTGCTTGATCCCAACCTGTAAGCACTTGTTACTAACCTGTGGATTGTTCTTCCACTACGCTTCTGCTTTACCCCAATCTGCAACCACTTGTTATTGACCTTTTGGCTTGTTAACTGACTATGCTTCTGCTTTATCCTAACCTGCAACCACTTGTCACTGACCTTTGGCTTGCTAGCTGACTACGCTTCTGCTTTATCCCAACCTGCAACCACTTGTCACTGACCTTTGGCTTGCTAGCTGACTACGCTTCTGCTTTATCCCAACCTGCAACCACTTGTCACTGACCTTTGGCTTGTTTAGTGACTACGCTTCTGCTTGATCCCTACCTGCTATATCTGTTACTGGATTCTGGCTTGCTCACCTCCCTGTGGGGCAATCCTGAGGACCGTGACCTGGCACTGGCATGCAGCAAAACCCATCTCCACCATCAGGAGCTCTGGTGAAGACCAATTAGTGCTTAGACCCCCCCACATCATTTATTATCCTGCTGGTCGGTGGGAGCCTCTCTAATACTAATGCTACTTGTCTTCAAACCTGACTCCTGACTGTGACGAGCTACCTGTGGATGTTAAAAGTCAGCAGGTGACCATACTGTTCAGACTGGGTCTAATGTCAATGCATAAAGGGGAATTTGAAGCAGAACACAGTTGAAGACTGGGGGGGGGGGGGGGGGTCACTGTGATATCTGACAGAGGAAGCAAATACCTGGAAGTTTTACTCTGGCAATTGCATGCATTTAACACATATATCTGATGGTAGGCCCAGTTTAAGGCTGACATATACATAAGCCCCTGTTTACAGAATGGATACATCGCCAGCATAGCATCACACAAAATCCAGCCTGGAAGATCCGCAGAACCTGCTAGTGAAGCAGACCTCCAATTAGCATCAGACATGGCTGTCATAACATTATCCTGGGGGAATAGAGGCTCTGCAAAATATTCATTGTTTTTTTGCAGCGGGGATGAGAGTGAAACCCAGCGTCTGCAATACGAAGACATTACTTATTTATAGATAACACAAAAGCAATCCTTTGCTAATAAAATTGGGAGATCCTAAGGGGTGAGCTCGCTGCTCGCTGGGGAGGGGACAGGCCGCGTGCCAATAACATTATCGCTTTCATTAATCAATATTGCTTTGCCGGACCTAATTGTTGCAGGAGCTAAAATGCGGATGATTTTGTGACTTTTGGAAATTGATATCATTGCAAAGCTGGTTTGGAAAAACGGAGAGAGGGCCGGGAGGAATTATTCTGCCTGTCAACATGAAAATGCAACTGGTAGAGACGCGGGGATTAGCATGCGGATGAACGCACCCCGGCTGTGCTTACATAACGGGAGTGCGAGGGAGCGAATGTCACCGAGCTGCGCGAGTGTGAACCGCTCAGGAAGAGTCTCGCTCGCCTCTGCAGGGCCCAATTATAAAGGTCTGTGAAGTATTCCCTTTACGTATCCGCCACATGACACACATAGGGAATGATACATTTGACGGATACTTATGATGCTTTATAATACCTCGTTCTGCAGCTTATGAAGCTCAGATACTGAAGTGAAAAAAAAAAAAAAAAAGCATAAAGCAGACAGACTAAAATAAATACAAATAAATGAATAAATGTGCCATCATTGGGTTCAAGAAGTGGCTCCTCTCCGGTGACTTGTCGGTATGGTTCCCCTATCGAGATGGTTCCTGTAAGGACTGCGTAGGCGCAATCCTTGCCGACGGAAATCTCCGAACCTCGGCCCGGCATCCAGGCTCATTCCTTAACCACTTAAGGACCGGACCAATATGCTGCTAAATGCGCACTGCGTCGCTTTAACAGACAATTGCGCGGTCGTGCGACGTGGCTCCCAAACAAAATTGGCGTCCTTTTTTTCCCACAAATAGAGCTTTCTTTTGGTGGTATTTGAACACCTCTGCGGTTTTTATTTTTTGCGCTATAAACAAAAATAGAGCGACAATTTTGAAAAAAATTCAATATTTTTTACTTTTTGCTGTAATAAATATCCCCCAAAAACATATATAAAACATTTTATTTCCTCAGTTTAGGCCGATACGTATTCTTCTACCTATTTTTGGTAAAAAAAATCGCAATAAGCGTTTATCGATTGGTTTGCGCAAAATTTATAGCGTTTACAAAATAGGGGATAGTTTTTTTTTTTTACTACTAATGGTGGCGATACGCCGTCGTATCTCCTACATGAATCTACCCCATTATATATTGCTGGAGTGAAGAATCTAATATGTTATTATTTATGGTATTGAGGTTTGGACATGCAGTACAGACCAGTGTTCATTTTGAAGTCAAATTTTAATTTAGTTTTGGTCCTAATCTTTTGACTAAAATTCTATTTTAGTTTGAGTCATATTTTAGTCATCTCAATTGTTTTAGTTACATATATATTTTAGTTATGGCTTTAGTCGACTAAAATGTTTTAGTCGACTAAATTAACACTGGCGGCGGGTTACGTGATTGCAGATCTGCGCTCTGTAAACAAAGTATAAAGCTGCATTTTTTAAAAAGCACAGTCACAGGGGGAAATTAGATTCATCAACCAAGAGGATAATGGAAATTGTACCCTAATTTGAGTAGCAGAAAAGGAGGGGGTGGGCACGGACACGGAACTCACAGACAGGGAGGAGAGGAGGGAGGAGGACAGAGGAGGACAGAAGGGCTGCAGACGACGGAGGCATGTAAAGTGACCATGGTGTCAGGGCTCAGCAGCAGGAACTGGCAGGATCAGCCATGTTTTTTAGGCGATACAGGGACAAAGCACAAGCACGGTGGTGTATAACATGCTTTAAAGGAACAGGATCTTTGGGCCAGATCCTCAAAAGAGATACGACGGAGTAACTGCTGTTACTCCGTCGTATCCCTGGTCCTAACTATGGAACTGATCCACAGAATCAGTTTCCCATAGTTAGGACGAAGATCCGACATGTGTAATTGAATTACACTGTCGGATCTTAGGATGCAGTACCGCATCCGCCGCTGGGGGCATTTTGCGTCAAAATGCCGCCTCGGGTATGCAAATTAGGACTTACGGAGATCCACGAAGCTTTTCAGCTTCATTTTTTCTCCGTAAGTTTTATTTTGCTAACGCAAAATTAGGGCTGCTTTTACAAGGTGTAAACTGTTTACAGCTTGTAAAAACAGACCTTTCTTACTCGCGACGCGATTTTTTTTAAATTAAATTTTTTTTTTTGGCGCCGTATCTTTTTTTTTACCCGACGCAACTTTATTGTCCCGTCGCAATCCACAAAGCCCGACGTAACGTAATTTCGTGCTATGCACGTCGGGAAAATGACGTCACGAGCATGCGCAGTACGGCCGGCGCGGGAGCGCGCCTCATTTAAATTGTAATCGCCCCCTGGAGAAGAGGAACGCCTTGCGCCGGCCTGATTTAAGTTACACCGCTCAAAATTTCTAGGTAAGTGCTTTGTGGATCGGGCACTTAGTTAGAGATTTTGCGGCGGTGTAACTTAAATGGAAAAAGTTACGTTGCGCCACTTTTTTGAGGATTAGGCCCAATATTTTTATTTTTTGGGGTTAACAAAGGCAGATTTTTATATATTTTTAAAAATGAATTTACCTCCACACTTCCCTATCTTTACTAACCTTAAGGTGTTAAACTAATGTGCTATGGCTATCACCACTTATGATGATGTATAAAAAGCTGTGAGTTCTCAATTAAAATAAGTGCTAACTATGTGAAAAGTATCAAAATTGTCAAAGAACAGTTATCACAAATGATACATTCAGACTGTAACAAACAAAATCTACTGTACAGACAAGTGTAAATAAAACTGTACATGTCATTAAAAAAAAAAAAAAAGAGTCCACTCCGTAACAATTCATCATCTTCTAAAACAGTGTCCTTGGAAATAAAGGGCCAGATTCTCGTACATCTGCATAAAATTGTGCGGGCGTAACGTATCTGATTTACGTTACGCCTCCGCAACTTACACGGGCAAGTGCTGTATTCTCAAAGCACTTGCTCCATAAGTTGCGGCGGCGTAGCGTAAATCGGCCGGCGTAAGCCCGCCTAATTCAAATTTGGATCAGGGGGGCGTGTTTTATGTAAATGTACTGTGACCCGACGTGATTGACATTTTTACCGAACGGCGCATGCGCCGTCCGTGGAATTTCCCAGTGTGCATTGCTCCAAAGTACGCCGCAAGAACGTCACTGGTTTCGACGTGAACGTAAATGACGTCCAGCCCCATTCACGGACGACTTACGCAAATGACGTAACTTTTTCAAATTTCGACGCGGGAACAACGGCCATACTTAACATTGTTACGCCGCACTTATGCCACCATATAGCAGGGGCAACTATACGCCGGGAAAAGCCTAACGTAAACGGCGTAACTTTAATGCGTCGGCCGGGCGTACGTTCGGGAATTCGCATATCTACCTAATTTGCATACTCGACGCGGAATTCGACGGAAGCGCCACCTAGCGGCCAGCGTTAATATGCATTTACGATACGACGGTGTAACACAGTTATGCCTGTCGGATCTAAGGGAAAGCTGTGCGTAACTGATTCTAAGAATCAGGCGCATAGATACGACCGCGCAACTTAGAGATACGACGGCGTATCTGGAGATACGACGGCGTATCTGGAGATACGCCGTCGTATCTCGTTTAAGAATCTGGGCCAAGGTGTCCAATGCTTATAATATTGTAACCCAAGGCAATGTTAGTGAATTGCAGAACTTTCTTTATCCACATGGTGGCTTTGATAATTATGCCTTGCCTAGCTGTGACTGGGCATGCACAGGAACAGTCTTGGAGATGTAGTCTTGAAGAAGAATTTCACTCTTTCCTGTCCCTGGGCCGCAACTACAAGGCCCATAAATAGGGCCATCTTTAACGTGGGGCAAAAGAGGCAGCTGTCTCGGGTACAGTCATTGTTGTGGTGCCCAGAGCAGCTGCCCCGTGCCAGTGTTGCCATAAATAACATCATTTTCTTCTACCTGTTGCAGCGTTGTCACTGAGGTCCCTCCTCCTGGCCCTGCTCGCCGCTGCCAGCTTTAGTGGTTGGTAGCCAGAACCACCCGGTGTCTAGCAACCAACCATGTGATTAGTCCAACTCTGCCCCCGGCATTCAAAGAGAACAGAACTTTCTCCTCCGGTTCTGGCTGCTGCCACACCTCTCGGCTCCCTCCTGCAGCTGTCAGTATTAATGGTTAGTTGCTAGGACCCCCAAGAATCTAGCAATCAACCACGTGGTTTACTTGACTCCGCCCTTAGTGTTCAGTAGAGGAAAAGGGAACTTCATCTTGAAGACCTGACTGCTGCCAGTGCCCTGCCTCCCTGCTTCACCCGTAGTTGAGGGTTCAGGGGACGCAAAGAAGCTAAGGAGCTTCAGGAGTGCACGGGGTGGTGTGTATAATCCAAAAGACTTGCAGCTGTAATTGCTGTGAAAGGTGGTTTTACAAAGTATTGACTCGGGGGGGGGGGGGGGGTCACATGATAAAATGTGGAAAATTTCAAAGGGTATGAATACTTTTTCAAGGCACTGTAGAGCATCAGGCCATTAGTACTCCAGAACACCGACTTTTCTCTGCTTCCCAACAGTTTTAAAGGGCCCCAACATAGCCCTCAGAAGTTCACCATAAGGACTTGTCTTAGTCAATCCACTCCTGAGGGCAGAGCTGGGTTGCTGTTTCAGAGTTGAATTCTGAAGGCCTGAGGCCCCGTACACACGACAGAGGAACTCGACGTGCTTGGCACGTCGAGTTCCTCGTCGAGTTTTGGGATGAAGCCGCCGAGGAGCTCGGCGGGCCGCCTTCTCCCATAGAACAACGAGAAAATAGAGAACATGTTCTCTATTTTCTCGTCGAGTTCCTCGGCGGCTCCATCGAGCCAAAACTGTACAGACGACAGAGTTTCTCGGCAGAATCCGGGTTTTGACCGAGTTTCTCGGTGAATTCTGCCGAGAAACTCTGTCGTGTGTACGAGGCCTCAGCCTAGCCCCTTCGTCTATCTAAGAGCTCTCAATTGACTTAGCCTGCTACACCTCTTTATAGTCCTCTTTTAGCTACCCTAGTGAGGACCAAGCACCAACACAGGAGTGTTTTATAATCGGCTTCTATAAGGAGTAGTAGTGATGGAAATTTTAGATAGATTATAAGCAATGTCCTGCCATTCAGTCAGATCAACGGTAAGGTTCAGGTCCGTTTTCCACTGGTCCATATGGGAAAGTTTTGGGTCAGGCTCAGTGAGAGAAGTGTATACCGCAGATACACGCCCCCTATGAAAGTCCCTGGCTTGGCATGATAGTTCAAATGTTGTGAGTGTAAGGGGTCCCACCAGTAGGTTAAAGCGGAGTTCCGCCAGAAAAAATAAAAATAAAAGTCAGCTGCTACAAATACTGCAGCTGCTGACTTTCAATATATGGACACTTATCTGTCCGTCGGCTCTTGGATGCTGCCGCCATCATCTTCGGTAAGGGAATCAGGAAGTGAAGCCTTGCGGTTTCACTTTCTAGTGCGCATGTGCGAGTCGCTATGTACGTTCCCACTGGTCCCTGCTGTCTTCTGGTACCTGTGTGTCTCCCAGAAGACAGTGGGGAGGGACAGAGTAGGCACCGGACGTAGCGTAGGTCACCGCGGTGATCTATGCCTGGAAGTGGGAGCAAATACCTGTATTACACAGGTATCTGCTCCTTCCTCCCCCCTGAAAGTGACAAATGTGACATCGGAAGGGGGGGGGGGGGTTAGAAAAAGTGGAAGTTCCATTCTTGGGTGGAACTCCGCTTTAAGTTTAGATCTGGCAAAGGACGCAATTTGGTTATATCGGAATATTTCACTAAGAAACATTAGCAACGTGTCTTTAAAATGTAAATTTGATCTCAATTGGTTCTCCGCTTTTTTTTATATGGGTGTCCAGTGGGTGATGCAATCAGGCAGTTGAGCCACGGTTTTACACCCCACCCACACACCAGGGCATGCAGCCACTCAGAGCTGTATACACACCACAATGCTTTGCTTCGGAGCTACGGCAAAACTTACACAGAATGTCGCATTCAGCAAGCAGCACAACTGTCGAACACGACCCATGTAAGCAGGGCAGGACTTAGGGTGGTGGGGGCCCCTGGGCTTGAGTCACTTTCAGGCCCTATCTTCTAAACAATACGAAAAATGGGTGTGGTTAACGCAAAACAGTGGGCGTGGCTCAAATGGGCAATAGCTCAGGGCATTCACTATTTACTTCACGTGTATGGAGAAGGACACGAGGGGGAGGCGGGGGCCCCGAGTACATTGTGGGGGCCCTACGCAGCTTGCGTAGCAAGCGTATAGGGTGGACCGCCCTGGGAAAGGCACACACAGAGTGTGCCGTGACTCAGTAGATGGGAAGCGCATGCGCTGGAGAAATGATCAAAGAAAAAAGTAAGGAGACTTTAACAGGCAGGGGCCCCCTATTGGACGGGGCCCATGGGCTTGAGCCCAGTCAAGCCAAATGGTAAGTCAGGCCCTGCATGTAAGTGTACAGGGCCACAAGTAATGCGCACAGTTGTATTGCAGTGGTGCAGCATTTATGGGATTAAAACAGGCAGCGAGGAGGGGACATATCTCCTCCTCATCACCTGTCAAACGCTTCTGAAAAGTGATTCACCGCTTTTCTGAAGGGGCAGCATGGGCTGCAGCACTATGAATGAGCTCATGCACATTTGCGGCAGCCCTTGAACTGCAGTGGAAACATCTTGAGAGGGTGGCCAGCTGGTGGCTGAGAGACAATATGTTCCCTTTTCACTGCTTGTTTTAACCCTGAAAATCCTACATCACAGTGGTACAACCACGTGTTGCAGTGCGGCTATATTCTCTTGAATGGGTCGCATTTGGCGGCTTTTTTTTTTTTGCCGTGTTCCGTGTAAATAGAGCAGCCTATTAAAAAACATGACATGCAAAAAAGTGTGTGCCCCGTCTAGTCCTCTTGGGCTGCCTGAGCGTGCTGGTGGCAGGCAGGGTCCTCATGGCAGTGTAGTCTCCCTCCTGAGAGCACACATGTAGCACTATCCCCGAAGGAGCTGCTGGTTTGATTTGGGTGGCACGTTACCTCTGTGTCTAGGGTACTGGATGAGAGCTGTAATAAAGTCAATGTCCTGTTCCAATTCCTGAGTCCTAGCCATATTCTTCAATGGGAAACCCTAACACTAGCTGACCTTTGACCCTAAGTGCATCTCCACTTAGTGATTCTCCCCACCCTAAACCCCTACCTTTCCCAGATCCCGCTCGGTTTGTTGGAAAAATGTATTTTCTGTGCTTTTCTTACCCAGCTGGGTAAAAACGATAGAAGTAGAAATGGGTGAAGGGATAGAAGAAATGGAAATGGCGGATTCAGGGTTAATTGGTACGGGAAACAGTCCTGCTTCCAAAGATAAACTACTTCACCACTCTAGCCAGAGTGGGTACAGGGCACCTGGATAGGCCTCTCTTACCAGCCTGGCAGCCGGAGTGTCACTCGGAAACTTCAGGTTAAAGTCTCTGCCACAGACCCTCCCAAAGGTGGAGACAATCTCGGTCCAAAACCCTTCTCAACTGGATTCAGCACCCGGATCTTCTTCAAACAGCTTTAGCTGCATCAAAAACTGATAGGCGACCATCGTCCAGCCTCTTAGATACGAAGTGTCCTTCGATGAGCAGACAGGCCTTTCCTGTGACACCAGCCTTGTGCTCGGTGTCCCCCAGACAGGTTCTTCATCAACCAGCTTTCTCCACTTTGGACGGACAGCACAGGACCACTAGCAAATTTGTAGACCCAGTCTGCCTACTGAGTCTACGAGGTAGATTAATTAACCAACGTGGTCCCGGAGCCAGGAACACTGCAACACACACACACACCCCGGCCAGGAGGACCACACACGGGGGTGGTGGGACGACTGCCCAGGTGGAGAGCGGCAGGGCGGCGACGACGCTGAACCAATGGCATCTGCCTCCTAAATACCCCTCCCCAGCATGCACAGGGAGGCTGATCAACCCTCCTGATTGGCTGCTGAGGAGAAGTATTGTGATGGAAGTTACTAAAATGAATATTTTTGTGTTATGATTACTTTCCTTAAGAGACATTATATAGTTAACCAACCCTTCAGGAAGTGATTAGGTGAAAACAGATGTCTCCAAACCCCTCCCTTTTCACTCCAAAACTCCCTCCACCGAAGAAACAAAGATGGCCCCCAAAGACTTTTGAAACGTGTGCAGTATGCCAAGAACAGATGTCATAGGGGCGTGTAATAATAATATATGGACTGACCTATCAGCTGTGCTCATGTGTGTGATGTCATGTTGTTTATAAAAGACCAATAAAAAGTCCAGCCCCCTCTCTGATGCTGGAACACCGAAAGGAACAGAGCTCTCTCTCAGTTCTCTGCATACTTTCACGATTTGGGTCAAACGGCAGAATGGGTTAAGCCCTGAGGTTGTGTCAGGGGTCAATCCTTGTCAGTATCCACACAATCCTGATTCTACTGCTGCCACCTACCGCCCGGGGGTACCTGAAGTCCCCAGACAGGAGGATAGGCACACAGTACAGCCAGAGCTGGAACAGAGGCCTTAAATTTAGCCAAATAAACCTGCTCAAAGTCAGTTAACCCTCTGACCCCCTTCTAAATTTACAAGAGCACCTGCTATAAAAGTAGCCAGGCGCTACACACATAAAAGGGTAGCTAAAGCGGGGCTCTATGGGACCCTACAAGACAACATAACCACCCCAACAAAAACATGAAACCTGGGATAGGAATCTTAGACCAGCTTAATCATGAAGAATTGTTATACCGCTATTTAAAAAAAAAAAGTCTAAATTTGCCAGATAAGTGTGATTGAGTTTTGGGAATTGATTGCCTTGACACGGTAACTACATAACGGGTATATCAATAAAACAATGGGAACAATGAAGAAAACAAAAGAATAGTGAATTGACTCTATTGTCTCCTGCGCTTTCTGTAGATTAACTCAAAATAAAAATGCAAAAGGGGGGAAAAAAAAGTTACAGCTATCGCCGCAGGGCTAATGTTCGTTCAAACAGTGTAAACAGCATCTGACAGGCCGACATTGGTGTGCAGAGCAAGTCATGCGAAAGCCAGCGAGCGCTCACAGCTATTTTGCAGCGAGGCCGGTGTCTAGTACATCTCGGTATCCACACAGGTGTCAACAGGAAAGCATGAGAAAGCAGCGGGGGGTAGTGGGAGAGCAACGAGCAGCCGCCAAATTCACGCTCCTCCTTCCTAGCCAGCCGGTGAGAAGTCTCCCCGGAGATACAGGCAGTAAAATTGTCTTCTATCGGAGAAATATAATAATACCGGCAATTACATATTTATGCACATGAAATTTAACCACTTTAGGACCATTATGTAGGTTAGGAACCTTGCCCCTTTTTGCGATTCGGCACTGCGTCGCTTTAACTGACAACTGCGCGGTCGTGCGACGTGGCTCCCAAACAAAATTGGAGTCTTTTTTCCCCCCACAAATAGAGCTTTCTTTTGGTGGTATTTGATCACCTCTGCGTTTTTTTTTTTTTTTTGCGCTATAAACAAAAATAGAGCGACAATTTAGAAAAAAATTCAATATTTTTTACTTTATGCTATAATAAATATCCCCAAAAAAGATATATTAAAAAAATAATTGTTTCCACAGTTTAGGCCGATACTTATTCTTCTACATATTTGTGGTAAAAAAAAAAAAAAATCGCAATAAGCGTTTATCGATTGGTTTGTGCAAAATTTATAGCGTTTACAAAATAGGGGATAGTTTAATGGCATTTTTTTACTAGTAATAATGGCGATCAGCGATTTTTTTCATGACTGCGACATTATGGCGGACACATCGGACACCTTTGACATATTTTTGGGACCATTGTCATTTTCACAGCGAAATGTGCTATACAAATGCACCGATTACTGTGAAAATGTCAATGGCAGTGAAGGGGTTAACCACTAGGGGGCGCTAAGGGGTTAAGCATGCCCTAAGGGAGTGATTCTTCCTGTAGGGGGGCGTGGCTGTAGGTGTGACGTCACTGATCGTCGTTCCCTATATCAGGGGAAAAAAACATCAGTGTCGCTGCCACACAGATGAACGGGGAAGGTGTGTTTACCCTCACCTCTCCCCGTTCTTCAGCTCCTGTGACCCGATCGCTGGACCCCAGCGGTGATTGTGTCTGCTGGTCCCGCGGGCGTGGTCACGGAGCTTCGGGACCGGGTCGCGAGCGCGCCGCCGGCTGGGCTCTTAAAGGCAATGTACAGGTACGTGCCTGTGCCCAGCCGTGCCCTTCTGCCGACGTATACGGGCGTGAAGGGGTCCTTAAGTGGTTAAAGGGTCGTTCCACCCATTACAGATATGCCATCTAAAGGCTGCCGCGGCCTCTGCAAACTGAAATGCCTTTTTTTTCTCTTTTAAATGGAGCCGTCAATTCACATGTAATCAAAATGTTAGGCTCGGTTCACACCTTTGTGGTTTGCTTTTGATGCGTTTCTGCAGTGCCTTTTGCACATTAGTTTTTGACAAAAATGTCACATGCTTTTTGATCCAGTTTACTTTTTTTGGGTGAATTTGTTGTTGGGTGGATTAAACAAAGGCCCATTTTGCTGTTCAAAAAATCCCGGACCCTTTCCAAATTACGCAGACCGGCTCATGCAGATTTACTGCGGCAAAATGGCTCTCCTGGGCGAAATCCCATACATATACGGCTTTGTCCAGGAGAGCCACCAGAGGGCGCGCGATCGCGTGCACGAGCGGCAGCACAGGGGTTTACACACAAATTCCTGTGCTGTCTGAGGAGAGAAGACAGAAACCACGATCTGTCATCTCTCCTAGTTAGTCGCATCCCCCCTATAGTTAGAACACACAATAGGGAACACAGTTAACCCCTTGATCGCCGCCAGTTTTGGTTTTGAGTTTACCGTATATACTCGAATATAAGCCGACCCGAATATAAGCCGAGGCCCCTTATTTTACCACAAAAAAATGGGAAAACGTATTGGACTCGAGTATAAGCCTAGGGTGTTCATCTGCATGCCTCACTGTGCCTATGCCTCACTGTGCCCATGACTAGACTGACGCTTAACATGGGAGTTTATGGAAGGGGTGCCCAGCTTTGAAAACTCGCTGCTCCCCAGTCGTAGGTCCCCCAGACAACAAACTTTTCACACTTGTAGAGGAGAAATGGGACTACAAGTGTGCCAAGGTCTGGGTCCAGGGGATCTACGACCGGCTGGTACCGGGTCCCCAAATTCACCGGAGAAGTGACCGTTTACCATGGGAGTCTATGGAAGGGGTGCCCGGGTTTGAAAAATCGGTGCTCCCCGACCGTAGCTCTCCCGGACAACAAACTTTGCACACTTGTAGAGGAACATGTGTGCCAAGTTTGGGGTCCAGGGGACCTACGGCCGGCCGGCACCGGTTCCCCAAAAATCCGGGAGATCAGGCACAAAAAGGTGACTCGAGTATAAAAAAATGTGCTGAAAAACTTGGCTTATACTCGAGTATATACGGTATTACAGCTTTAAGAAAATCCCGCTGAATGATAAAATGAAACCAGAAAACATTGACTTGAAATTTGAATATAAAACACTGAATTGTTTAATGCAGGGCGACATTTGGGCCACGGCGGCCGGGAGCAGAGGAGACGAGGGTTAATCGTTTTCCTGCCGCCATTAGCTGCCTATGGAGAGTGGAATTGAACACCTGGGCTGACAGTGTTACATTATAACCGACAATTGTCACAACACGGGGAGGTTTATCATCCAAAATTCTGTATGTGAAAAATAACCATCCAGAACGCGACAAGCTGTTCAGAGATGAATACAGGCCATGATTGTGCCATCTAATTACCCGGCATTGTGATAGCTTGGCAAACTAATTACACTTCGCATTCCCCTATTTAAGTGTACCTGTCATCCATGCTTAGAAGACGTCACCCGTATGAGTGAGGAGTTAAAGAGCATCTTGAGGTGACAAGTAAAAATCAGTCAACTACTAATTCCATCCAGAAAAACCTGCAACTGCGTTAAAGAGAAATGACCGAGCAAAATAAAAAAATGGCGCATACACTATATTGTCAAAAGTATTTAGTAAGGGAAGACTGCTTTTTTGGCAGAAGACAGCACCGGAAGAGCAGACAGCACCGGAGGGAGAAGACAACACCGGACGAAGAAAACTGCACCGGAGGGAGAAGACTGCACCAGGAAGAGAAGACTGTACCGGAGGGAGAAGACTGCACAGTACTGGAGAAAGAAGACAGCACCGGAAGAGAAGACAGCACCGGAAGAGAAGACAGCACCGGAAGAGAAGACAGCAGGGGGAAGAGAAGACAGCGCCGAAGGAAGAAGACAGCACCGGAAGAGAAGACAGCACCGGAAGAGAAGACTGCACCGGAAGAGAAGACTGCACCGGAAGAGAAGACTGCACCGGAAGAGAAGACTGCACCGGAAGAGAAGACTGCACCGGAAGAGAAGACAGCAGGGGGAAGAGAAGACAGCAGGGGGAAGAGAAGACAGCGCCGAAGGAAGAAGACAGCACCGGAAGAGAAGACAGCACCGGAAGAGAAGACTGCACCGGAAGAGAAGACTGCACCGGAAGAGAAGACTGCACCGGAAGAGAAGACTGCACCGGAAGAGAAGACTGCACCGGAAGAGAAGACTGCACCGGAAGAGAAGACTGCACCGGAAGAGAAGACTGCACCGG
This sequence comes from Rana temporaria, assembly GCF_905171775.1. Lineage (NCBI taxonomy): Eukaryota > Metazoa > Chordata > Amphibia > Anura > Ranidae > Rana > Rana temporaria. The sequence goes on along the minus strand of NC_053495.1, from coordinate 207,328,463 downwards.
AAGAGAAGACTGCACCGGAAGAGAAGACAGCACCGGAAGAGAAGACAGCACCGGAAGAGAAGACAGCACCGGAAGAGAAGACAGCACCGGAAGAGAAGACAGCAGGGGGAAGAGAAGACAGCACCGGAAGAGAAGACAGCAGGGGGAAGAGAAGACAGCAGGGGGAAGAGAAGACAGCACCGAAGGAAGAAGACAGCACCGGAAGAGAAGACAGCACCGGAAGAGAAGACAGCACCGGAAGAGAAGACAGTACTGGAGAAAGAAGACAGCACCAGAAGAGAAGACAGCACCGGAAGAGAAGACAGCACCGGAAGAGAAGACAGCACCGGAAGAGAAGACAGCACCGGAAGAGAAGACTGCACCGGAAGAGAAGACTGCACCGGAAGAGAAGACTGCACCGGAAGAGAAGACTGCACCGGAAGAGAAGACTGAACCGGAAGAAAAGACAGCACCAAAAGAGAAGACAGCACCGGAAGAGAAGACAGCACCGGAAGAGAAGACAGCACCGGAAGAGAAGACAGCACCTGAAGAGAAGACAGCACCGGAAGAGAAGACAGCACCGGAAGAGAAGACAGCACCGGAGGCAGAAGACAGCACCGGAAGAGAAGACAGCACCGGAAGAGAAGACTGCACCGGAGGCAGAAGACAACACCAGAAGAGAAGACATCAGGGGAAGAGAAGACCGCCCTGGAGGAAGAAGACAGTACCGGAGGGAGAAGACAACACCAGAAGAGAAGACAGCAGGGGGAAGAGAAGACAGCACCAGAAGAGAAGACAGCAGGGGGAAGAGAAGACAGCGCCGAAGGAAGAAGACAGTACCGGAGGGAGAAGACAACACCAGAAGAAAAGACAGCACCGTTTGTACGCTCCATCGAACAATTGTTGTCGGATTTTCTGCAGACAAATGTTGGATGGCATGCTTTGAAAATTTCCATGGAGAACGGTCTGTTGTCGGATTTTCCGATTTTGTCCAAAGTACAAACACGCGTGCTCGGAAACCATGCTCACTAAACACAACATTAGCAGAAGGTGCCCAAAGGGTGACGCTAAAGAGCTGAAAAAACGTATAGTATGTAACTATGTTCGTGTTTGTTGGCCGACAATTGTGTGTGTTTGCATGCAAGACAAGTTCATGGCCAACGCCCTTCGGACAAAAGTTCAGCGGAAAATCTGATTGTGTGTAAGAGGCTTAACAGTATATTAAAATATCTAGTACCTCTTGAAAATCCTAACCCTGACCCAAACCAATCACTAATTGTAGACTCACTAATTACTATTCTATGAACCTAATTGGCACACCACTAGACCTAATCCTGGATAATCAGAAGTCATGTCCTAAAAGCCAACCTTAACTCCAGCTAATGGCTAACCTTGCCCTTGCTAATCACTATCCCTAATGCACAAAATTAATTGAAGTGAATAAATTGGATAAAAATGAATTAATGTAAATCCTTCTCTGCCAATATAAGGGCTAATCTGCTGAAAAAAAGGTACAGAGAAGGTAATTGTAACAGTACGGGAGCCGATACTCTGAGAATATTGAGAAAATGAAAGATGGCCACACTTACAAGTTACATTGTGATTGTATAATTTCCAAAATGTTTTAATTGTACCAACAGCTAGACAAACGATATGTCCAATCATCTGGTCAGAAATGACTTTGTCTAGAAAAACCTTTTGCAACTTTCTACAGAGGAACCCTTAACCACTTGCCGACCGCTGATCTGTGTCGGCAGAATTGCAGCGGTAGGCATATGAACGTACCTGTACTTCCCCTTTAAGAAGCCATAACCGTGCCCACGGGACCCGTGAACCCGATGTTCGCTGGCGGCCCGCGATCGTGTCACAGAGAGGCAGAACGGGGGGATGCCTGTGTAAACAAGGCATTTCCCTGTTCTGCCTTGTGACAGGACAGTGATCTACTGCTACCTGTCATCGGAAGCAGTGATCAATGTCGTGTCACATGTAGCCCAGCCCCCCCAGAGTTAGAACCACTCCCTAAGACACACATAACCCCTTCCTTGCCCCCTAGTGGTTAACTCCTTCCCTGTCATTTACACAGTAATCAGTAGACATGTGCACACTGAAATATTTGGTTTCGTAATTTTGTTTTCATCTGAAAAATAAATTTAGTTCGTAACTCCCGAAATTCGTTTTTATTTATTTAATTTTTCGTAAAAAAAATGCATTCGTCCGAAAATCCAAATTAAGGTCGAATCTGTCATTGAAGGCTTATGGCAGGGGTCTCCAAACTTTTCAAACAAAGGGCCACTTTATTGTCCCTTAGACATTAGGAGAGCTGGATTGTGGCCAACAGGGGCAGAAAATGTCACGGGCTCAGCATCAGTGAGAATAAATATGACCTCAGGGTTGGTGGTCAATAGGAGGAGGAGAATTGCCCCTATCAGTAGGAGGAATAGTATCCCATCATTGGTATCAGAGGAAGATATAGTGCCCCATTGTTGGTGTCAGTGGGAGGAATAGTGCTTCATATCAGTGGAAGGAATTGTGCCCCAAGGGCCGGATTAAGGCTAGCAAAGGGCCACATCTGGCCCTCGGGCCGCAGTTTGGAGACCCCTGGCTTATGGTGTCTGTCGAATTTTCTAAGAAAAAAAAAAGAAGATTCAACAGAATCTTTAAAAAAATAAAAATAAAAATTTGACTCTTCATGTCTCTCTATTTCGAATCTTTTCTCTCTATGTCGAATCTTCTTCATCTCTCTCTATGTCGAATCTTTTCTCTCTATGTCGAATCTTCTTCATGTCTCTCTATGTCGACTCTTCTTCATGTCTCTATAATGTCGAATCTTTTCTCTCTATAATGTCGAATCTTTTCTCTTTATTTAGAATAATATTGGACTAATAGAGTTAAGGTTAGGCACTTTCGACCGCAACGAAAACGAAAATAAAGCATTTGTTTATGTCGGATCTTTCAGTTTTATTTTTCTGTGCTTTCGTTATCGTTTGTTAAAACGATAACGAAAATACCTGAAATTCGGACGAAAACGAATGCACATGTCTAGTAATCAGTGCATTTTGTTAGCACTGATCGCTGTATAAATGACAATGGTCCCAAAATAGCGTCAAAAGTGTCCGATGTGTCCGCCATAATGTCGCAGTCACGATAAAAATCGCAGATCGCCGCCATAACTAGCAAAAAAAAAAAAATTATAATAAAAATTCCATAAAACCATCTCCTATTTTGTAGAAGCTATAACTTTTGCGCAAACCAATCAATATAAGCTTATTGAGTTTTTTTTTTTACCAAAAATATGTAGAAGAATACGTATCGGCCTAAACTGAGGGAAAAACATTTTTTTTTATATATTTTTGGGGGATATTTATTATAGCAAACAGTAAAAAATATTGTTTTTTTTCAAAATTGTCGCTCTATTTTTGTTTATAGCGCAAAAAAAAAAAAAAAACGCAGAGGTGATCAAATACCACCAAAAGAAAGCTCTATTTGTGGGGAAAAAAGGACGCCAATGTTGTTTGGGAGCCACGTCGCACGACCGCGCATTTGAGAAGCCCCTGCTAAGACCAATTCAATGGAGTAAATGGAAAAAAATACCCCTTACATTGATGGTCAGTGGAAAGAATCCTTCCCTCATAGACATGGTCAGAATTGCACCCTTTTAGAGCGCTAAAAAGATAATTGGTGTCATGCCATTGGCTCTGGACCTTGGCAGGCACCATCAGATAGGAAGTCAATCAGTCAAAGCTCAAGGAACCTCTAGTAACCTGAAGAAGAACCCTGGTTTAGAATGGCTGGCCTACACTCCCGTTTCTCCTAACTATTCTCCGCTCCATCACTACAGCCTCATAAAGCCTCTTCAGCAATCAACACCTCAAAGAGTGTCAGATGCCTGTGCCCCCCCCCCCACACTGTACAATGGTTTAGCCCTCTGACCCCCTTTGCGACTGCTTTACAGTGGTGTAGCATGGTTCAGAATTCAAAAGGGCACTGGGAAGTCAATCCTAGGTAGCAGAGGTATTCCCTATCCCACAGCATAACCCCCCCTAAGACACTGAAGCTCACAGTGGGAGGATTTCAATAACAGAAGCAGTTTCCGACCGCCCTATAGCACATTTATTGCTACAAGGCGGCCGCACTGTGCAGGACCATAAAAAGATCGCAATAAGCGTTTATTGATTGGTTTGCGCAAAAGTTATAGCGTTTACATTTTTATTAATATTTGTTTTTACTACTAATGGCGGCAATCAGCGATTTTTTTCGTTACTGCGACATTATGGCGGACACTTCGGACACTTTTGACACATTTTTGGGACCATTGGCATTTTTATAGCGATCAGGGCTATAAAAATGCATTGATTACTATAAAAATGCCACTGGCAGGGAAGGGGTTAACACTAGGGGGCGGGAAAGTGGTTAAGTATGTTCCCTGGGTGTGTTCTAACTGAAGGGGGGGTGGTGGACTCACTAGGGGAAATGACTGATCGCTGTTCATACATTGTATGAACAGACGGTCAGGCATTTCTCCCCTGACAGGATTCTAGCTCTGTAACGAGCGATCGCGGCTGCCCGGCGGTGATCGCGACCGCCGGGCACGCGCGCGGGAGTCAGGAGCGAGCGGTGGGCGCGCTCGCCCCTATTGGCTGCTGGGAGAGGTGACGTAGATCTACGTGCTCTCGCCCAGCAGAGCCGACCTGCTGCCGTATAACTGCGGCGGCTGGTCGGCAAGCAGTTAAAAGGAAACATGTTTATTGACATAAAAAACAGAGTGGTACAGTGTCTAATATAGTGGGGCTGTACATGAAAAAACACAACTATAATAAACATTGAGGTCACATCTTAGTATCAACTTGGAAACTCATGGCAGTACATATGAAACATGGATGTCAAGGATACACAATGTAAACAATCAACAATGCATAACAAGTATGAAAGTGAATGAACAGCTCCCCTTGACACATAAACGCACACAATTGAATCCTTAAAGACGGCGCGGTACAATTGAGATGACATAAGGTGAGGGATTTGTAAGTCGTGGTTGCTTGTGAATCAATGAGTGGATCCATAAACTGATATGGGAATGCATTGGCATCCTATATTGCCCGACGCATTTTGTGCATTTTCGACGCAAATCTAAAGACATTGAAATGTATTTAAAATTGTGATGTCACTACGCGTAAAGGAAAGACATATATGTCAGTCCTGAACTTACATGCCAGAAATGCTTGATGTGCATGGTGGAAATGATTGGGGTGTTGGACAAAGCCAGCAGGAGGGTGTCAGTCCTGGAAGCTGAGGAGATCAAGCCACGTGCAACTGAAGCACAGGCCTGGACTGTCTCAAAGGACAGATAACAACAAGGTAATTGGATCCTCCCTTGGAATGGTGGTAAAATACCGGGAAACGGAATAATCGATGTTGAAAAATAGATGAAATGATAGATGAAAGGGTAAAGAACAACCATACTGGATTACGTCCAGAGGCAAATATGAGTGACACAATTACTTGGATATTAGATAGCAAGGGGCAAAAAAGTCCCTACGCAGTATGGCGTGATCCCATAGAGATAGAGAGGAACTGTGTGAAGGCAGCCTATATTTACCCCCTCACCACTACGCACAGCCGCACGTTGGCTGATACCAACATCACGTCGGCTGATCGCATGCCAGGAGGGGCTCCGTTCGGTGTAGGAAACCCCGCCCACAAAAATAGTCGCCTCCATAGGCTGCGTGAGGCCGAGATGGTAAAGACGCGGCCCGCATCATGCCGCCAAAAATGACGTCAGTCGCACGTCACGTGGGCGTGACGTCGATGCGCTGTGGGTGCCGCCCAGAACCCCTAAGAACCGCCACACCCTATGGGCGGGAGGGGGAGGAGAGGGGGCGTGCAGAGCGCATCGCAGCTTCCGGGTAAGTGACAACAACAAAAGGCTCACAATGTCAGCCCAAAACAGTGCCAATCAAGCTCAAAAAGTACCCAGTTACCTTTGTATTATATATTCATCACTCACCTGTCATCTACATCTTTATGTCCCACATAAGTGCATCCATGGGAAGGCTCCGCAATATCTTTGCGACAAGATAGAACCTCACAATTCGAATCGCGTTCTGCGATCCACCGACCAAAATCTGGTCAGGGTACCAAAAACCAAATATAAGTCCAAAGGAGAAAGAAGGTTTGCTTTTCAGGGTCCTAGACTATGGAACGCTTTACCAACCAGCATTCGGTTGGAGGAAAACCACCTGACTTTCAGAAGACAGATCAAAACGCTGCTCTTTTGATGTCATGAGACACAAACAACTAGCGCCCAGAAGCGATTCAGTTCGCATGCGCCGCGCTTTATACGTTTTTCATTCATTCATTCATTCATTCATTAACCACTTAAGCCCCGTCGCACGCAGATATACGTCCTCTTTTTGAAGAGGGATATCTTGGTAACAGCAGCAGGTGCTGCCACAACCAAGATATCCACCTCGTCAAAACGTCACTTCCGCCCATGCGTCTTAACCACTTAAGGACCCCTTCACGCCGATATACGTTGGCAGAATGGCACGGCTGGGCACATCAATGTATAGGTACGTTGCTCTTTAAGCCCACCCCGGGGGTCGCGTGGGCACGTGCACGCGACCCGGTCCGAAGCTCCGTGACCGCGGGAATTGCGGACCCGATCGCCGTTGGAGTCCCGCGATCGGTCCCCGGAGCTGAAGAATGGGGAGAGCCGTGTGTAAACACGGCTTCAAAAAGACCATAATTGCCCAGACTTTGACTTTTGCCTGAGAGCAGAGAGGAAATTCTTTGCATACCAAAGTGCAGAGAGAAAATTATTTTCATGTCAAAGATCGTGAAACCCTGTGTCAAGAATCGCAACGGGAAAAAGATTGCGATAACGATTCTTGACGAAGGAAGCATAATTGTATATTTTTTTTCATTATATCTTTTCAGTAGCATTTCTTTTTTACACCAACAGTAAATTTTTCTAAGCTGAACCCTGCGTACGCTCCCCGTATAATGGGTTTATTTACTTCTTTAGAAGAACACATTTCCACGTGAAAATACAGCATATCCCGGCTGAAAGCTGTTAAGGGTAATTTTGGTTTAATATTGGAGGTGAGTATTTGTTTGTTTCGCACAGAAGAAGGAATGAGGCCACCGGTCAGGCTGGTCGCAGGGAGTGAACGAGTACAAGTTCATTTTGGCTAAGAAAATAAAAATGAAATTGACTGAAAATTGTCACTGGAGCGAGTCCTAGCAGATCCCCCACCAAGACTTTTTACTTTTTAATGATATTATCAGCAGGTTGGCTACTACTGAGGTATCAGATCAATCCACAATCACTGTACTGAGCTCTGCAAAAAATAAGAAAAGGGGAGGTGAGAGACAAAGGGAATGAAAGGAGGAGAAAAAAAAGGGAAAATAGGGACGAGAGGGGCGAGGAGAGACACAAGGCCAGACAGGAAAATGGGATAGGCTTATTAAGTAAAACAAGAAGGAAACAAAGGGAAATGAAAGGAGAAGAGTGGAAGGAAAGAGGAGAAGAAAAATAAGTAAAAGAGATCAGGAGAAAAGGAAAGCGAGAGGGAAGAAGAAAAAGAGATTATGAGGAAAGAGAGAGGAGAGAAGGAAAAGAGATTAGGGGGGGGGGGGGAGGAGAGGAGAGAAGAAAGAGAAGGAAAGGATATTAGGAGGAAAGGAAAGGGAGATGAGGGAAGAAAGAGAAGGAAAGGAGATTAGGAGAAAATGAAAGGGAGAGGAGAGAAGAAAGAGAAGGAAAAGAGATTAGGAGAAAAGGAAAGGGAGAGGAGAGAAGAAAGAGAAGGAAACGAGATTAGGAGGAAAGGGAGAGGAGAGAGGAAAGAGAAGGAAAATAGAATTAGGAAAAAAGGAAAGGGAGAGGAGAGAAGGAAAAGAGATTAGGAGGAAAGGAAATGTAAAGGAGAGAGGAAAGAGAAGGAAAAGAGAATTGGGAGAAAAGGAAAGGGAGAGGAGAGACGAAAGAAATGGAAAAGAGATTAGGAGAAAAGGAAAGGGAGAGGAGAAAAGAAAGAGAAGGAAAAGAGATTAGGAGAAAAGGAAAGGGAGTGGAGAAAAGAAAGAGAAGGAAAATAGATTAGGAGGGAAGAGAGAGGAGAGAGAGAAGGAAATGAGATTAGGAGAAAGGGGAATGGAGAGGAGAGAAGGAAAAAAGTTGAGGAACAGGGGAAAGGAAAGAAGAGAAGGGAGAGAAGGAAAAGAGCTGAGGAAAAGGGAAGAGAATAGGAAGAGGAGAGGAGAGAGGAGAAGAAAAAAGAATGCCAGGGTATGAGAAAAGGAAAGAAGAGAAGAGAGAGAAGGAAAATAGTTGTGGAAAAAGGAAGAAAGGAGAAAGAGGAGAAAAAAAAGAAGAAGGCAAGGGAGAAAAGGGAAAGGAAAGAGAAGAGAAGCGAAACAGAGGAGAGGAAAGGAGGAGAGGGGGGGAAAAAGAAAGAAAAGGGACTGAGATAAGGGAAAAGGAAAGAGGAGAGTAAAGGAGAGGAGAGAGGATAAAAAAGATGGGTAGAAAATGAAAATAAATAAAGAGAATGGGAGAAGAAAGGAGAGGAGATGTGAAAAAATAGAAGAAGAAATGATATGGAAAGGAAAAGGAAATAAGAGAAAGGAAGGGAGAGGGGAGAAGAGGATAAAAGGAGATGAGGTGAAAGGAGAGGAGAGAAACAAAGTAAAGCAAGAAATGAAGATAAAGAAAGAAGTTTGTGTTAGGTCGAAGAAAAAAAAGGAAGTAGTAAAGAAAGGCAGAAAAGGTAGAGAAAAGGAGGGGAAATGATGTGAAAAGAAGGACGACGTGTGACAGAGGGAAGGGAAGTTCTTGTTCTGTGCCCAGCAGTCGCCCTCCTCCTCCTCCTCAGTGCCTTATGTCAGCAATCCAACCCTTAATAACAGTTCTGAGAGTGACAAGAGAAATCCATCCTCCAGACGCATTCTATTTTCCTCTCCTCTGTTTGAAGCTCAGTTGAGCAGCTAAATCAATTTAAACTTTGATTTCTTCCAGATTCACATATAATACGAAATTACAGGTGAAAAACTGCCCGTAACCATAACAAGGTTTGTTTTTCAGCCTGGGTCTCAAGAGACGAAGATTAACTTGCCTCCCGTTAACCACGGGGAGCATGGCGGCAATGTACCGAGTGCAATATACAGGGAAGGCAGCACACAATATCCACATTATCAACGGCCATCTACAGCAATAAATTATATAGTTTATACTATATATATCTGTATAGATAAATATATATACACACACACAGAACACAAACACAATGGCCCAGATTCTCGTAGAATCGCCTATCTTTAGGCGGGCGTAGCGCATCTGAGATACACTACGCCGCCGTAACTTAGAGCAGCATGTCCCGTATTCTCAAAGAACTTGCGCTTTAAGTTACGCTGGCGTAGTGTAACTGGGCCCGGCGTAAGCCCGCCTAATTCAAATGTGGAAGTGGTGGGCGTGTTTTATGGAAATTAATCTTGACCCAACGTAATTCACGCTTTTTTCGAATGGCGCATGCTCAGTATCACGTTGAATTTTCAAATTAAATTGCGCCCGCTCAATGCCTAGTCGACGTGAACGTAACTTACGTCCAGCCCCATTCACGGACGACTCACGCAAACGACGTAAAATGTGAAAAATTTTACGCTGTTCCGACGTCCATACCTAACATTGGTACGCCTCATCTACGCCTCATAGAGCAGGGGTAACTTCACGCCCAAAAATGCCTAACGTAAACGGCGTAAAAAAAGCGCCGGCCGCACGTACATATTTGACACGTAAATCAACGGAAGCGACACCTAGTGGCCAGCGTAAATATGCAACTTAGATACGACGGCGTAAGAGACTTACGCTGGTCGGATCTAAGACAAATCTATGCGTAACTGATTCTAAGAATAAGGCGCATAGATACGACGCCTCAAACTCAGAGTTACGACGGCGTATCTGGAGATACGCCGGCGTAACTCCTACGAGAATCTGGGCCAATATATATACATGTACAGTATGCTGTTTTTTTGTTCACTGTACATACCGCCGTATAGCTATTCCCCCCCCCCCCCCCTGGCTTCCAGGTAGTGGATCCTGCGGGACTGGGCGTTCCTATTCAGAGACTAAGTGATTGACGTGATGACAAAAGCTTCCCCCCGGTGCATAGTGCGCGTCAACGAACATCGGTTCACAGGCGCCGTATAGAGCCGACTCGCAGTTCGGCGTCTTTCGGAAACTGGTGACGCGTGTGTCATCACGTCAATCACTTAGTTTCCGAATCGCCCAGTCCCACGGGATCCACTACCCGGAAGCCGGATAGCTATACGGCGGTATGTACAGCGAAAAAACAAAACAAAAAAACAGCATACTGTACATGTCGGCAGTATGCTGGATAGAATGGTATATACATGTTTTTAGGGTGAACCTCCACTTTAAGTTCTCCTGCAAAATGTCTTGATAAACTTGGGAATTCATTTTTCCTTCGATGATAGAAATCTGTCCAGACCCTGACGCAGCAAAGCAGCCCCAAACCATGATGCCCCCACCACCATACTTCACAGTTGGGACTTTTGTAAGTCTTTAGCTGACACTCTAGGATTCTTCTCCACCTCATTGAGCAGTCTGCGCTGTGCTCTTGCAGTCATCTTTACAGGGCGGCCACTCCTAGGGAGAGTAGCAGCAGTGCTGAACTTTCTCCATTCATAGACAATTTGTCTTACCGTGGACTGATGAACAGCAAGGCTTTTGGAGATACTTTTATAACCCTTTCCAGCTTTATGCAAGTCATCAATTCTCAATCGTAGGTCTTCTGACAGCTCTTTTGTGCGAGGCATCATTCACATCAGGCAATGCTTCTTGTGAAAAGCAAACCCAGAACTGGTGTGTGTTTTTTATAGGGCAGGGCAGCTGTAACCAGCACCTCCAATCTCATCTCATTGATTGGACTCCAGTTGACTGACACCTCACTCCAATTAGCTCCTGGAGATGTCATTAGGGTTAGGGTTAGGGTATTCTTATCACTGGTGGGAAAATGATCAGGAAGCAGCAGGAGAGGTGGAGGAAGATCTATAAAATGACTGAAGAAGATGCAGGAGAATCCTTGCACTGCAGGTCCCCAGGTACAGCTTCCTCTCAAGAAAAAGAGAACAGTGAGAAGTACACAGTGACATCACCAAATCTCACTCCAAATCTTGGGACTAGCAATCAGAGGCAGCAGTGCTCTAGGGTGGTGTATTACTCTAGGGTCGTGTTTTGCTCTAGGGTTCTAACAAAATACCTCCTCTGTAACTCTAACTTGGTAACCAGCAAAAATATTTTAAAGCATTGCCTATGGAGATTTTTAAGTACCGCAGTTTGTCGCCATTCCACGAGTGTGTGCAATTTCAAAGTGTGACATGTTAGGTATCAATTTACTTGGCGCAAGATCATCTTTCACATTATACAAAAAAATTGGGCTAACTTTAATGTTTATTTAAATTGTTTATTTTTTTCCACCAAAATACTACATTTGAAAGACCGCTACGCAAATACCATGTGACATAAAATATTGCAACGATCACCATTTTATTCTCTAGGGCATTATATATAATGTTTGGGAGTAATTTTCTAGCAAAAAATACAGATTTTAACCTGTAAGCAACAAATGTCAGAAAGGGTTAATGTGAAAGATGATTTTACGCCGAGTAAATAACGTATTTATTGGCGTATAACACGCACCTTCACTTTAAGAGGGAATTTTTAGGAACAAAACTTAAATTTTAAATAAGGAACTTTAGAGAAAAATAAGGGTCAGTGCCCATACGCAGCCTGATCAATGCCTATCTGCAGCCCCACAAGTGCCATCGATGCAGCCTCACCAGTCCACATCAATGCAGCCTTACAAGTGCCATCAATGCAGCAGCCTCACCATTGCCATCATTGCAGCAGCCTCACCATTGCCATCATTGCAGCAGCCTCACCACTGCCATCATTGCAGCAGCCTCACCACTGCCATCATTGCAGCAGCCTCACCACTGCCATCATTGCAGCAGCCTCACCACTGCCATCATTGCAGCAGCCTCACCACTGCCATCATTGCAGCAGCCTCACCACTGCCATCATTGCAGCAGCCTCACCACTGCCATCATTGCAGCAGCCTCACCACTGCCATCATTGCAGCAGCCTCACCATTGCCATCATTGCAGCAGCCTCACCATTGCCATCATTGCAGCAGCCTCACCATTGCCATTAATGCAGCCTGATTGATGCCCATCTTGGAGGGGACAGGGAGGGGGCGGGACAAGCGCCGACAGATTACATACAGTGAGAATTTCCTGTGATCGACAGAACAGTGATCCAATGGTAACCCAGGAGACGTGACTTCCTATTACAGAAGCCGCCAAGTAAACAGCAGAATCTCACTGTATGTGATCTGGCGGCACTCGTCCCGCCCCCCCTCCCTGTCCCCTCCGAGGCATCTAAAATTGAAATATCGGCGTATAACACACACACACACGCTATTTGCACCCAATTTTCAGAGTGAAAAGTGTGTTTTATACGCCAATAAATACAGTAGATACCTAACATGTCACGCTTTAAAATTGTGCACACTCGTGGAATGGCGCCAAGCGTTGGTACCTAAAAATCTACATAGGCGACGCTTTCCATTTTTTTTATGAGTTACATGTTTAGAGTTACAGAGGAGGTCTAGTGCTAGAATTATTGCTCTCGCTCTAACGTTGGCGGCGTATGTAGCCTGTGTGTACCTGGCTCTGATTCTAGGCAGTGCCTCACCAGCCGCTCACCTCCCCGCACGTCCCTGGTAAGATTTGAATTATCAGGAGACAATCCATTACATCTGTTGTTTTCAAGCCAGGAATTTCAAGCATTTCATGGACCGTCTCCAAATAGCATCATGGAAAAAAAAAAAATCTTTGATATCATTGAGGTGAACGACAGCACTAATTTATCCTTCGGCAAAACGCAGAGAGTCGGTCTTCTTTACATCACGTTCGCTAGGCTGCCATCACGTCTGGGGGCGTCACCGGGGTTAGCTTAGTCAAGGAAAAGAATGGTACTTCATATTGTTACCATCTCAGCAAGCCAAGCAATTTAAATTCTCAGCATCGGGAAAGGTCCGTGACATCAGCTGTTTGTAGCCATGGAAATAACGCAATTCAATGCGGGGCATGAAACTTTCTACAATCATCTGTGTGTAGATCCAACAGAGAGTCCCCCGATATCTACTGCATGGCGTTTAACATCAAGCCAATGTTTAACTGCGCCAACTACTAATGGCTTCTGGTCAATTGTATCTCAGTTTTTCCAAGGATATATATATATATTGGCCCAGATTCTGAAAGGGCTTACGACGGCGCAACGCAATGTGCGCCGTTGTAAGTCCTAATCCTGGCCGTCGTATCTATGCGACTGATTCTTAGAATCAGTTACGCATAGATAACCATTAGATCCGACAGGCGTAAGGCTCTTACGCTGTCGGATCTTAAATGCAATTTTTTTTCGCCGCTAGGTGTCGCCGACGTTGTTTTCCCGATCGAGTATGCAAATTAGCAAAATACGCGAATTCCCGAACGTACGCCCGACCGACGCAGTGAAGTTACGACGTTTACGTAAGATTTGCAACGCATAAAGTCGCCCCTGTTATATGAGGCGCAGTCAATGTTAAGTATGGTCGTCGTTCCCGTGTCGAAATTAAAAAATTTACGTTGTTTGCGCAAGTCGTCCGTGAATAGGGCTGGACAGCATTTACGTTAACGTCGAAACCAATGACGTCCTTGCGACGTCATTTAGCGCAATGCACGTCGGGAAATTTTAGGGACGGCGAATGCGCAGTACGTTCGGTGCGGGAACGCGCCTAATTTAAATGATCCACGCCCCCTACCCGGATCATTTGAATTAGGCGGGCTTGCGCCTGAGGATTTACGCTACGCCGCCGCAACTTTACAGGCAAGTGCTTTGTGAATCAAGCACTTGCCCGTAAAACTTGCGGTGGCGTAACGTAAATGAGATACGTTACGCCGCTGCATTTTTAAGCCAGGATACGAGAATCTGGCCTATTATATATACACAAATCTTTTATATACTTCTTTTATAACTGATATCAAGTCTTCACTTTATTTACACACATTTAATACGGGGGACCTTCATTGCACTCTCATCACACTCGTTGACCGCTTACGCAAACAGAAAATTCCTCCTCTCTGTGTATTTGCTCTCCTATCATTCAGATCTATCCAGTGCATAGGCACAGAAGTCATTTAGATGTCTATAAACATATAGAACTAACCAGGCGCTTTATTAGGTACACCTCGCTAGTAGCGGGTTGGACCCCCTTTATTATTAGGTACACCTTGCTAGTAGCGGGTTGGACCCCCTTTATTATTAGGTACACCTTGCTAGTAGCGGGTTGGACCCCCTTTATTATTAGGTACACCTTGCTAGTAGCGGGTTGGACCCCCTTTATTAGGTACACCTTGCTAGTAGCGGGTTGGACCCCCTTTATTATTAGGTACACCTTGCTAGTAGCGGGTTGGACCCCCTTTATTATTAGGTACACCTTGCTAGTAGCAGGTTGGACCCCCTTTATTAGGTACACCTTGCTAGTAGCGGGTTGGGCCCCCTTTATTAGGTACACCTTGCTGGTAGCGGGTTGGACCCCCTTTATTAGGTACACCTTGCTAGTAGCGGGTTGGACCCCCTTTATTATTAGGTACACCTTGCTAGTAGCAGGTTGGACCCCCTTTATTAGGTACACCTTGCTAGTAGCGGGTTGGACCCCCTTTATGAGGTACACCTTGCTAGTAGCGGGTTTGGACCCCCTTTATTAGGTACACCTTGCTAGTAGCGGGTTGGACCCCCTTTATTAGGTACACCTTGCTAGTAGCGGGTTGGACCCCCTTTGTTAGGTACACCTTGCTAGTAGCGGGTTGGACCCCCTTTGTTAGGTACACCTTGCTAGTAGCGGGTTGGACCCCCTTTAATAGGTACACCTTGCTAGTAGTGGGTTGGACCCACTTTATTAGGTACACCTTGCTAGTAGCGGGTTGGAGCCCCTTTATTAGGTACACCTTGCTAGTAGCGGGTTGGACCTCCTTTATTAGGTACACCTTGCTAGTAGCGGGTTGGACCCCCTTTATTAGGTACACCTTGCTAGTAGCGGGTTGGACCCCCTTTATTAGGTACACCTTGCTAGTAGCGGGTTGGACCCCCTTTATTATGTACACCTTGCTAGTAGCGGGTTGGACCCCCTTTATTAGGTACACCTTGCTAGTAGGGGGTTGGACCCCCTTTATTAGGTACACCTTGCTAGTAGCGGGTTGGATCCCCTTTATTAGGTACACCTTGCTAGTACCGGGTTGGACCCCCCTTTATTAGGTACACCTTGCTAGTAGCGGGTTGGACCCCCCTTTATTAGGTACACCTTGCTAGTAGCGGGTTGGAACCCTTTTATTAGGTACACCTTGCTAGTAGCGGGTTGGACCCCCTTTATTAGGTACACCCAGGTCAAAACCAATGACGTCCTTGCGAGGGCGGGAAATTTAGGGACGGCGCCTGCGCCGTTCGTTCGGCGCGGGGACACACCTCCCTACCCGCCCAATTTGAATTCCGCGCCGTTACGCCGCTTGAGATACACTACGCCGCCTTAATTTACGGCGCAAATTCTTTATGGATTCGATTTAAAGCTAGGTAAGGTACGGCAGCGTAGCGTATCTCGGATACGATGCGCCGGGGCAGATCTCTGTGGATCTGCCCCCAAATGTCAAATAGGCTTAGGCATGAAAGGGTTAAAGAAAATATATGAGGGTAAAACTAGAAATATTTCCCTGAACTAATTTTTTCACTGCTTCTGGCGATATGAAGAGAAGGTGGCTACAAAGAAAGACAAGAAAGAAAAAAAATTATGCGGGGAAAGAGCAAAGGAGATAAAGAGAAAAACAGAAATAATAAAAGCTAAGTATTCTAAATATTTGAATGTTAACACAAGTCATAAAATGTGATGTGCAATATGGCTCGAAGGACAAAAGATGAGCAGCTGCTGAGACTCATGAGACTGAAAATAAAAGTTCTCTAATGCCTCGTACGCACGATCGGATTTTCCGTCGGAAAAACCTTGGATGGTTTTTCCGACGGCCTTCCGCTCAGGCTTGGCTTGCATACACACGGTCACACAAAAGTTCTCGGAACTTTCGTCCGTCAAGAACGCGGTGACGTACAACACTACCACGAGCCGAGAAAATGAAGTTCAGTGCTTCTGAGCATGCGTTGAATTGATTCCGAGCATGCGTAGGATTTTTGTGCGTTGAATTGTGTACACACGGTCAGAATTTCTGACACAAACTTTTGTTGTCAGAAAAATTGAGAACCAGCTCTCGAAATTTTTGTTGACGTAAATTCCGACCGCAAATGTTTGATGGAGCACACACACACGGTCGCATTTTCCGACAACAAGCTCACATCGAACAGTGTGTGTGTACGGGGCATAAGGCTTCATGTACAATAGAACTACTCTGGCCTGGCTGCGGGAAAAGCGCAAAATGCAGTGAAATCGTAGCGTGATTTCACAGAGTTTTTTGTGGCCGGTGGTCAAAAACATTCCTATCCTGAACATGATTCTTCCGTGTTCAGGAGAGGGAGTCGGAGAGGTTAAACCTGCCCCAACCGCAGGAGACCCTAAATGATCCTCAAGCCTATGAGGCACATTGGGTTTATGGAGTTGAGTTCAGGAGTGTTGGCAAAAAAACACCAAAAGCTCTTAAAGCACACTGGCAGCAATTAATGGGCACAGTAGCCGCAATTGATGTGCACACTGGCAGTAATTGATGGGCACAGTGTCAGTAATTGATGGGCACAGTAGTGGCAATTGAGCACACTGGCAGAAATTGATGGGCACAGTAGTGGCAATTGAGCACACTGGCAGAAATTGATGGGCACAGTAGCGGCAATTAAAGGAAACACTGGCAGCAATTGATGGGCACAATAGTGGCAATTAATGAGCACACTGGCAGCAATTGGTGGGCACAGTAGCGGCAATTGATGGGCACACTTACAACAATTGGTCAGCAATTAATGGGCACACTGGCAGCAACTGATAGCACAGTAGCGGCAATTTATGGGTACAGTGGATGCATTTGATGGCACAATGGCGGCAATTGGTGGCACAGTGAGTGAGTGAGAGACTTATATAGCGCAACACATGCGAACTGAATCGCATGGGGCGCTTAGTATGCATTCCCCGAGTGAACTTTTTGATTTCAGAAGAGACAGTGACTGCATTTGATGGGCACAGTGGCTGCTTTTGATGGGCACAGTGGCTGCGTTTGATGGGCACAGTGGCTGTGTTTAATGGGCACAGTGGCTGCTTTTGATGGGCACAGTGGCTGCGTTTGATGGGCACAGTGGCTGCGTTTGATGGGCACAGTGGCTGCGTTTGATGGGCACAGTGGCTGCGTTTGATGGGCACAGTGGCTGCTTTTGATGGCACAGTGGCTGCTTTTGATGGGCACAGTGGCTGCTATTGATGGCACAGTGACTGCTTTTGATGGGCACAGTGGCTGCGTTTGATGGGCACAGTGGCTGCGTTTGATGGCACAGTGGCGGCAATTGATGTTTTATTTTTTTAGCGCCCTCCAAAAAAAACTTGAGCACCAGCCACCACTGCATGCAAGCACCCCATAACCGCATGCAATGCACGTGATTGTAGCGGACTAGTGTGGGATCCGAATCGTTAAAGCAGGCGGTGAGAAGTTGATACAGCGCCTTCTTCCCGCCTGTCAAATGCTCTTGCCAATGCAAGTGTGGACGAGCCCTAAATCCCTCTCTAAAAATAACTTGTCTGTGTACATTGTGGGCTCATGTAGACAAGGGCCCAGATTCTGAAAGGGCTTACGATGGCGCAACGCAATGTGCGCCGTCGTAAGTCCTAATCTGGGCCGTCGTATCTATGCGACTGATTCTTAGAATCAGTTACGCATAGATAACCATTAGATCCGACAGGCGTAAGGCTCTTACTCTGTCGGATCTTAAATGCAATTTTTTTTTTTGCCGCTAGATGTCGCCTCCGTCATTTCCGTCGTAAATGACATATGTTACGCCGCTGCAGTTTTACACTCAGATACGAGAATCTGGGCCAAGGTACTTATGGTAAATCAAACCAAGAAAGGACCCTCCGACACCGTGTTAATTATAAAACTACACACTTAGGCCCAGATTCTCGTATCTGAGCGTAAAAAAAAACTGCGGCGGCGTAACGTATGTCATTTACGTTACGCTGCCGCAAGTTTTACAGGCAAGTGCTTTATTCACAAAGAACTTGCCTGTAAAGTTGTGGCGGCGTAGCGTAAATCCCCCGGCGCAAGCCCGCCTAATTCAAATGAGCCGGGTAGGGAGCGTGGATCATTTAAATTAGGCGTGTTCCCGCGCCGAACATACTGCGCATGCGCCGTCCCTAAAATTTCCCGACGTGCATTGCGCTAAATGACGTCGCAAGGACGTCATTGGTTTCGACGTGAACGTAAATGGCGTCCAGCCCCATTCACGGACGACTTACGCAAACAACGTACATTTTTAAATTTCAACGCGGGAACGACGGCCATACTTAACATTGGTTGCCCCTCATATAGCAGGGGCAACTTTACGCGACGCAAATCTAACATAAACGTCGTAACTTCACTGCGTCGACCGCGCGTACGTTCGGGAATTCGCATATTTTGCTAATTTGCATACTCGACGGGGAAAACGACAGAGGCGACACCGAGCGGCGAAAAAAAAAATTGCATTTAAGATCCGACAGCGTAAGAGCCTTACGCCTGTCGGATCTAATGGTTATCTATGCGTAACTGATTCTAAGAATCAGTCGCATTGATACGACGGCCCAGATTAGGACTTACGACGGCGCACATTGCGTTGCGCCGTCGTAAGCCCTTTCAGAATCTGGGCCCTTAATAGGAACAGTTTTTTATAAGCCTACAAATGGGAAAAAAAACTAGTGTAACCTAATGTATATAATTATCCTGATAGTTCCATCCAGACCAGGTCAGACGCCCCCGGTCCGCACAGATTCTAGGTATACTCGTTATATCCATGTGTATGGAGCACTCGTCAGTGTTCCCTAATAGGTGTTAACAACATTGTATAACGCAGATGTGGTAATGAGAAGCCGCTACACGAAGGACGCGGCGGTCCAGGAGCAATTTAAGCAAGGCCAGGGAAGGCTGCCAAGAAGAGGTGACTTGAGCCAGTGTGAACCGCATTGTTCCTCTGGATTAAATGAGAAGGATTTCAGCTCCCGATCGTGTTAACCTTCATCACTTTTCCGCCATAAAAACTCCATTAATTTCAAGAGGCTGAAAATTAATCGTGTTACTCGCACGAGGAAGCCGAGCCAGGCTATTTGTTCCTGGCGTCTGTCGTCAGAATTTTTTTTTCAGGCGATGCACACCAAAGTACAACAACACAGCGAAGCGTTATTTTCACGGTAGATTGGTGGGGGGGGGGGGGGCTTGGGGGGAAACACCTTAATATGATCAATCCCCGTGTAAGAAAAAATGACTGCCAAGAAGAGGGATTCCCTGTCTAGGTCTACTCTGATTATTGTTCTGAAGAAAATCGTAAAAGGCCGATGTCATCCAAGATTTTATTTCTAACTTGTTTCCTTCATGGATACAACTCTGACCCATTACACAGCAGACTGCACAATTTTCCCCTAGTCACGGTCAAATATCCCTTGCTGTTGCTAATTTTGGGATCCCAGATTCATCTTGTTTCTTACCGTGTTTCCCCGAAAATAAGACCTCCCCCGATAGTAAGACCTAGCATGATTCTCGGGGAGGGCTGCAATATAAGCCCTTCCCTCGAAAATTAGCCCTAGTAAAAGTTGTTAAAAAATGTTTTAATCCACCTTGCAGAATGATTGCCAGAGGTCTTCTCCTCTCCTCCTGGCTGACGCCGGCCCGCCCCCGCTCCCCAGTGCACAGAGCGGGGCAATGCCAGTGAGACAGCGGCTCCCCCCTCCGCTTTCCTCCCGCCCGATGCCCGCACCCCCTCCATCCTCAGCGTACGGAGCGGACAGATGCCAGCGGGACACCGGTTCCCCCCCTTCTCCGCTCTCCTCGTGTCCGACGCCCGTGGCCCCCCCTTCCCAGTGCACGGAGCGGGCCAATGCCAATGAGACAGCGGCTCCCCCCTCTGTTTTTTTCCCGCCCGATGCCCGCAGCCCCTCCCTCCTCAGTGCACAGAGCGGACAGATGCCAGCGGGACACCGGATCCCCCCTTCTCTGCTCTCCTCCCACCCGATGCCCGCGGCACCCCCTTCCAGTGCACGGAGCGGGCCAACACCAGCAGGGATCCCGGAGCAGAGAAGAGCCCAAAGAGACCATGCGACCGCCAGGTCAGCTGCAATAAAGGTAATGCCCACAAAAAAAATCACAAAGGGAGGCACACTGCACCTCACATTTCTAAAAATTGAATTGCATAATTCTATGAGGATGGATTTTAGGATGCTTTTTAGGTCCTGACCTGACAGGGAGGGGGGATAAGACAGGGGACCCACTAGATGGATAAATGACACAGCAGAAGCACTATGCAATCTATTATGCTTTAAAGGAAAAGGATTTTTTGTTTTTGTTTAGGGTTACAACCACTTTAAGATCATTGTACATACTGTAAAAAAAATAGGACATCCCCCGAAAATAAGCCCTAATGTGTTTTAGGTTGCCAAAATTAATATAAAACCCGGGCTTATTTTCGGGGAAACACGGTAGTTTCCATTCCACTAGCAAGGATCCTTTATGAGCTGGAATTTAGCTAATCCATTTATAAGATAGGAAGATAGGGGGTTGGCAAGTGCAGTCTGTACTCCCCACTGTAGGAGGCGCTCGACCGAAGTGGCAATGCAGAAGGGGAAGGAAGACTTGAGGGACTTGGTTCATCCATGACAGGGGTAGGCAACCTCGGCTTTTCAGGCTGTGGTGAAACTACAAGTCCCATTAAACATTGTAAGACCCTGGCAATTACAGGTATGACTCCTAGAGTAAGGTGACCAGATTTTTAAATGAAATCCGGGGACATATTTTTTTATTGGCAAATGGTAAACTAATTTATAAGCATATTTTCCTCAAATTATATATGCAGTCAGTGGTTGCATGGGTACACAGCACACAAGGCAAGAAATCTGCACCCCTGACAGACTTTTAGCACTCCCTGAGTCCCTTCCACTAGTACAACAGTACTGACCAACTTGATTCCTACACTGACCTACCTGACCATTGCATTAACCTACCTGCTTACCTGCCTAACCTACACTGACCACTAGACTGACCTACCTGCTTCTTACACTGACCACTACACTGACCTACCTGATTCCTACACTGACCTACCTGATTCCTACACTGACCTATCTGATTCCTATACTGACCACTACACTAGCCTACCTGATTCCTACACTGAGCTACATGATTCCTATATTGACCACTACACTGACCTACCTGATTCCTGCACTACTCACACCCCCCCCCCCCATATGAAGAGTGTAGATCGGTTGATTTTGCTGGCCTCCATGATAATCTATCGGAGCAGGGTTTCCCAGCACCATATACTGTTCCCGACACCCAGCCGCTCCTCAGTATCCCCCTGCCAAGAGCTTCTCCAATAGCCGCTGTATGCTCTGCACTGCCCCTCCCCTCCCCTCCGCTGTTCTCACACACACAGGGCCACCCGCACCAGAGGGATCATGGTGGACAGGCTGGACCACAGGAGTCACTGGGCGGGGGGGCAATACAGCACACTTGAGGGGGCACAGTAATAATTTGTGCCCCCCCCCCAAATCTTGCACCCGGGGCGAGAGTACCAGATGCCCTTCCCATGCCACTGCAATCCAGGGACAAATCCAGGGACAGACTGGCCCCGGGGACAGGGTTCTCATGCCGGGGACTGTCCCTGGAAAGTGGGGATGTCTGGTCACCCTATCCTAGAGGCAGAGGCATGATGGGCTTTGTAGTTCCACCACAGCTAGAGTGCCAAGGTTGCCTACCCCTGCTCTATGATTTCCTGCAGTCTAGTCACCAGGGTAACAGCTGTCAGAATGGACGCTGGTGCCCCTTCTGGCCTCCGCGGCTTTTTGTCTGGGTGACCTATGGCCAGGGAACACCGATTTTTTTTTTCAAAGAAGGGCACCCCTTCTATATACTCCCATGTTAAATGTAAGTCTAGTCATGGGCACAGTGAGGCATGGGCACAGTGAGGCAAAGTGAGGTACAGTGAGGGATGGAGATGGACACCATAGGCTTATACTCGAGTCAATACATTTTCCCAGTTTTTTTTGTGGTAAAATTAGGTGCCTTGGCTTATATTCGGGTCGGCTTATACTCGAGTGTATACGGTATGTAAGTATGGAAAAGCCCAAAAATATACTCCACACCTTTGAATGCATTTAATGGTTTAAATAAAGTTTGGTTAGAAAACGGTAGAAATAAGTACAGTAATCACAGGGGCATGCATGTCATTCCTTGTATGGGAAAAGTATCTATGATGTATTACTGAATACAGAACTGCGTTAATTTGTATCTTTTATATCTGCCTGGGATTCATTGCTGTGCATCTCCAGAAGAAAAACATTGTTACATGCAGGAATTTTACAATATAGCAAGTTTTGGATCTAAAAGGATTAACATTTTTCAGAAAATCAAAATAGCCCAAATTCTCCAATCTGTTTCAATAAAAAGGCACTTAGCAGCAGAACTCGACACCGGTGAAAGAATAAAGATGTGCGCTCTTTATATGGAAAAGATATATTCTTCAATGCTTTAGGATCATGAAAAGTAAAAGACAACACTGCAGGTCAAACTTGTGAAAGGCCCCCGCAGATAATAGTCTCTCAATATGGCCTTTTCAGCTGAATCAAAATACAATCTAATGTCTCACTCTAATGCAAAGACACCCCGATCCCTACGGTCTGCTTCTGATAAGACCAGCGGTGAAGGCGACTATGGTGGGCCTCCCGCTGCTCTCACCGTAACCTAAAGACAAATAGTCGCCAACTATGATCCTACAGGGAGGTCTACACACTGACTGCCCTCTATTTTCCTAATGCCTTGTACACACGATCGGAAATTCCGACAAGAAAAGTGTGTGTAGCCTCCATCTGACTTCTTCTATCGGAATTTCCGACACAAGAAATTTGAGAGCTGGTTCTCAATTTTTCCGACAAGAAAAGTTCTTATGGGAAATTCCAATCGTCGGTATGCAATTCCGACACACAAAAAAAACACGCATGCTCGGAATCAATTTGACGCATGCTTGGAATCATCTTTCTCGGCTTGTTGTAGTGTTGTACGTCACCGCGTTCTTGGCGGTTAGAATTCTGTGTGACCGTGTGTATGCAACACAAGTTTAAACCAAACTTCCGTCGGAAAAAAATCCACGGTTTTCTTGTCGGAATTTCCGATCGTGTGTACACGGCATTAGAAAGGATTGTATCCACTGTAATGGTGGTGCGTATTGAGCCCATGACAAGCTGAAGCTGACATCCATGGTATTCAGGATTCATAGGTTGGCCACGACAGTTATGTAGAACAGTTACATATTGCAGCAGCAAATACTTAGGAATGCACCTCCGTAGCCTTTAATTTAGCTCACATTTCCTGTTATCTCAAATTAGGAACAGCAGACACCAGCACATCGGCCTTTGCAGAGCATTAAAACAGCTAACTGAGTTCTGGCAGGATGCCTGTTAATTTCTGCTGACCAAAAATTCAGTCCCGTCACCCATGGTTGGGCAATTAAAGCACTAGGAACACATAGCGTGCCATAAAATGTCTACCCAGAAAGCAGTCGGGCGTGCGGCGACCACTTCCAGACCTCGGGTCTGTTACAAGTGAAGCCACGGGCGAGCAGAGAGATTACTTCATCTTTCACCGCCTGCCCTCACTCTGGGACCCAGCCAATGTGCATGTGCCAGTTTACAAATCAGACGCTATAACGCTGGGGAGAGACTGAATAGGGACAATCCGCATCTGGTGGCAAGTTACAATCTGCAACGGGTGGTGGGCAACGTGTCAAGTGACAATCCACATCTGGTGGAAAGTGACAATCCCCATCTGGTGGTAGGCAACGTGTCAAGTGACAATCCGCATCTGGTGGCAAGTGACAATCCGCATCTGGTGGCAAGTGACAATCCGCATGTGGTGGTAGGCAACGTGTCAAGTGACAATCCGCATCTGGTGGTAGGCAACGTGTCAAGTGACAATCCGCATCTGGTGGCAAGTGACAATTCGCATCTGGTGGTAGGCAACGTGTCAAGTGATAATCCGCATCTGGTGGCAAGTGACAATCCGCATCTGGTGGCAAGTGACAATCCGCATCTGGTGGCAAGTGACAATCCGCATGTGGTGGTAGGCAACGTGTCAAGTGACAATCCGCATCTGGTGGCAAGTGACAATTCGCATCTGGCGGTAGGCAACGTGTCAAGTGATAATCCGCATCTGGTGGCAAGTGACAATCCGCATCTGGTGGCAAGTGACAATCCGCATGTGGTGGTAGGCAACGTGTCAAGTGACAATCCGCATCTGGTGGTAGGTGACATGGCAAGTGACAATCCGCATCTGGTGGCAGGCAACGTGGTAAGTGACAAGCATCATCTGAAGGCAGGTGACATGACAATCTGCATTTGGTTGGCAGACAACATGGCAAGTGACAAGCTGCATCTGGCGGCAGAGGACGTGGCAAGTGACAAGCTGCATCTGTCGGCAGAGGACGTGGCAAGTGACAAGCTGCATCTGGCGGCAGGTGACGTGGCAAGTGACAAGCTGCATCTGGCGGCAGGCGACGCGGCAAGTGACAAGCTGCATCTGGCGGCAGGTGATGTGGCAAGTGACAAGCTGCATCTGGCGGCAGGTGACGTGGCAAGTGACAAGCAGCATCTAAAGGCAGGTGACGTGACAAGCTGCATTTGGTGGCAGGTGACGTGGCAAGTGACAAGCAGCATCTAAAGGCAGGTGACGTGACAAGCTGCATTTGGTGGCAGGTGACGTGGCAAGTGACAAGCTGCATCTGGTGGGAGGTGACAAGTAGCGTCTGGTGGCAGGCGACTGTGGGAAGTGACATGCTCAGGGCTCACACTGATTTAGCATTCTGGTGAGTTTAACTATTTCCTTTTATATCACAATGTAATATAAATAATGAGAATTAATCATCCTAACACCATACCCACCATGGTGCCGTGATGGTTGAATCGCCAAAACCAGCCATTGCCCTGCCAAATTGCCCACGAAAAAACACATCTGCTATGCAGCCGGACCCTGGTGCCAAAAAGTTTGGGGACCGCTGCCATAAACAATACATTTAATGAACTAAACTACAGTGGAACCTCGGATTAAGAGCATAATCTGTTCCAGGAGAATGCTCGTAATCCAAAGTACTCGCATATCAAAGCGAGTTTCCCCATAGAAGTCAATGGAAATGAAAATAATCCGTTCCGCATTGACTTCAATGGCATGCAATACTGCATGTGGCCAGAGGGGGGCGCCAGGGAGCCTCGGAAACACCCGAGGACAGCTTGGCTGAACTCGGAAAACCTTGGAAAGGCTCGGGAACTGAGTATTTGTGAGGTTTTCTGAGCATTTCTGCATGGCTCCGAACGTCTTTGTTCGGCTCTGGTGCCCCCCCCCCCCACCTCAGGCCAAATGCGGTACTGCTCACCGCTTTGGCTTGAATCCTGCTCGTTTTGCGAGAAAACACTCGCAAACCGAGTCAGGATTTTTCAAAATACAGCGCTCGTATTGCGAATTGGTTGTAAACCGCTTTACTCTGAATCCAAGACAATGTTGCATTGCAGGTAAGTGGCAGTGGTGGCTGGTGCTCAACATTTTTGGGGGGGCACAAAAAAAATTGCAGCCTCACTGTGCCCATCAAATTCAGCCACTGTGCCATCAATTGTCACCAATGTGCCATGCCATCAAACGCAGCCACTGTGCCATCAATTGTCACCACAGTGCCATGCCATCAAACGCAGCCACTGTGCCATCAATTGTCACCACTGTGCCATGCCATCAAACGCAGCCACTGTGCCATCAATTGTCACCACTGTGCCATGCCATAAAACACAGCCACTGTGCCATCAATTATCACCACTGTGCCATGCCATCAAATGCAGTCACTATGCCATCAATTCGCATCACTGTGCCATGCCATCAAACGCAGCCACTGTGCCATGCCACCAAATGCAGTCATTGTGCCATGCCATCAAACACAGCCACTGTGCCATCAATTGTCACCACTGTGCCATGCCAAACTCAGCCACTGTGCCCCTCAATTGTCACCACTGTGCCCTTTAATTGTCGCCACTGTGCCCATTGTTGCCACTGTGCATGTCACTGTGCCCTTTAATTGTTGCCACTGTGCCCATTGTTGCAACTGTGCATGTCACTGTGCCCTTTAATTGATGCCCTTGTGCCCTTTGTCGCCACTGTGCCCTTTGTCACCACTGTATCCATTGATGCCACTGTGCCGTTTGTCGCCTCTGTGCCCATTGTCGCCGCTGTGCCCTGTAAAATGCACTTGCCTTTCTGCTTCCACGTCCCTCGATGTCCTCTCCCACCCTCGATGACGTTTCAGCCAATCAGGTTACCGATAACCAGAATCGGTGAACCCGATTGCCTGAGACGGCCGTCAGTCTAATCCAAGGGACGCAGCCCCCGTACGTTCCGAGGATAAGACATCCGGGAGCCGAGGGGCTGTATTTGGAAAGCCTATCAGAGCCGCTGACTCTGATAGGCACTTCCGCACAGCCAACCAGCTGCCGTTATTCAGGTATCCGGCGCCCTATGTCCGGCCATCTGAATAGACCAGCGGCAGCTGGCCACAATAACATACATTCGTGCAATGCATGAATGTATGTTATTTGCGAGATCCAGAGGGGGCGGCGCTGCAGAACAACATTCTTAATGTCTTAAAGGGCCCGTTTTTAATTTTTTTTATGACTACAGGCGGGTGGGGGGGGGGGGCGCCTGGGCGTCCCATATGGATGGGCCGCCACTGGTAAGTGGAGATAAAAAAAATTATAATAAAAGAATTCAGGAAAAGCAACTAAACTTCTGTTTTAATAAGAAAAATGTAAAGCTTTTTCTTTCATAATTTTTTGCAGCTAAATCAATCTTTACAAAACCACTCCACTCATTCCTAGTAACAATAATATGATTATAGACGAAGGAAAACATGATGCAGAATTCAGGAGCCAGTAGGAGTTTTTCCTGGAGCAAAAGGATGTGATCTTGTGTTGAGGAAAAAAAAAAAAATATGTAATTGCTGTCTATTTTTTTTTTTACGGTCTGTTTTTGCTTCCTGGAAGTTGGGACCTATCTTTCCATAATACTAAAAATAGTGTCCATTTGCAGGCTTGATGCAATTTATCTTTGGTTCTCAGGTACAATCCGCAAAGGTGACTGTACGTTCCTCAAGCACGGCGGGGAAGAACGCCATTGGCGAAGTCAGTATAGGAAAGAATCTGTTATCTCAGAAAACAATACACCGGTGGGAGTATCCGCGCAATAATTAGCCTCACCTTCCAACCGGGCCCGCTACGGAACAACGTTACAAATCATTTCCGTAACTTTAGCCATTACCAAACGCCTCTTGTGGTGGAAAAAAATAAAAAATAAAAAAATCAAGACCAATGGGGAGCGAGGAGCCTATTCGCGGCAGCCATTAATTAATATGGCTTAATGATCCATAACGTTGTAAGTGGAGAGCGCCGTGGTGACATTTCCCCGCCTGATGCACAAGAGGCCCACAGCCCAGTGGCTGCATCTGATCCGCTTCATTTCAAGAAGATATAAAACTTATCTTCTCGACCGTTTCCCTCGTTCAGGTTCTTTCCTTGCAAAAAATCAATACTCTCCCCAATAAATGTCTTTTCAACTTGACTTTGCAGTGAGGATTACAAGGCCTCTGGGAGATGGATTCCCATCTAGAACGGTAGCGAGAATGGCCATTGTGAAAGGGGAAGAGGGGGCAGCGGTGTTTTCAGTCTCCAATTAAGAGAAAGAAAAGCAATGACTGAAAATATGACCTGTATGGAATCCGGATTGTACAGAGATACTCACATTTCCAACAACATATTTAAAGATTAACATGGAGCCATGGGCATCCGCTCCATAGGGCAAGGGGGGGCAATTGACCCCCCCTAAAAAATAGAGAAGGTGTTGAAGAGTCTTGCGGCCGTGGGCTGTCTGAGCAGTCCCGGGCCGGATGTCACACAGGCACAGTGAGCAGAGTGAAGCCGCTTCCCCCTCCAGTGTTTATGTGTACAGCAGGAGGGAACCTGTGCTGAAGGGGGGCACTTCGGCAGCGGCGATACACAATCACATTTAACCCTTTCTTCAAACACTAGCGGGGGTTAAAAGCGTGCCGCTAGCGGCTGAATACCGCAGCTAAAATGATGGTAAAGCGGCGCTTTTTAGCGGCGCTTTACCAATAATGCGGCCAGCTGGCAGTGTGAAATAGCTCTTCAGATAATTCAGCTTCACTCCATGCCCATATAAATACAGCCTAGAGAATGTACAGATCGCCGCCATTACTAGTAAAAAAAATATAATAAAAATGACATAAAAATACCCCCTATTTTGTAAACGCTATAACTTTTGCGCAAACCAATCAATAAACGCCTATTGCGATTTTTTTTTACGAAAAATATGTAGAAGAAAACGTATCGGCCTAAAACTGAGGAAAAATTTTTTTTTTTATATATTTTTGGGGGATATTTTTATAGCAAAATGTAAAAAATATTCATTTTTTCTAAAAATTGTCGCTCTATTTTTGTTTATAGCGCAAAAACTAAAAACCGCAGAGGTGATCAAATACCACCAAAAGAAAGCTCTATTTGTGGGAAAAAAAGGACGCCAATTTTGTTTGGGAGCCACGTCGCACGACCGCGCAATTGTCTGTTAAAGCGGCGCAGTCCCGAATCGCAAAAAGTACTCTGGTCTTTGGGCAGCAATATGGTCCGGGGGGTAAGTGGTTAAGCAGGACGCTTTGTCTGTCCAGGACGAGGACCACGAGAACGCTGGCGCAAAGACCAAAGAATTTGATGCGCCTATTGAAGACGGTCTTGCCACGGGGCTGAGCCGATTGTGAGATGTAATTGAGGAGCAAATGAATTCTATTCAATTGTCAGCCTTAAACTCAGCGAATAATGTCAGTGTAGAGGAGAACGCACCCTCCGTCGCTATATATATATAAATTACAATTTCATGAATTCATTACCGATTGTGTTCTTATTGTAAACGGCAAGAAATGAGATAGTCATGGTGCTGTTATGTGGATGGAGAGAATGCAAAATGTAATGACAAAATGAAATTACAGAGCGGGAAATTATATAATATGGACAAACATTAACCAGGTACATCTGTGGACATACTGAGCAGAAGAAAAAAAAATGCAATACATACCAAATGCTCCTTCCAGGCTTATCACTTTGTAAATGTTGGAGAAACGTCTTCTATTTTTAAGTTTAACCACTTAAGGACCCCTTCATGCCGATATACGTCGGCAGGATGGCACGGCTGGGCACATCCACGTACCTGTACGTGGCCCTTTAAGCCCTGCCGTGGGGTCGTGCGTGCACGCGACCCGGTCCGAAGCTCCGTGACCGCAGATCCGATCGCCGCTGGAGTACCGCGATGGGTCCCCGGAGCTGAAGAACGGGGAGGGCTGTGTGTAAACACGGCTTCCCCGTTCTTCACTGTGGCGCCGTGATCGATCGTGTGATCCCTTTTCTAGGGAAACACAATCGATGACGTCACACCTACAGCCACACCCCCCTACAGTTAGAAACAGACATGAGGTCCTACATATCCCCTTCAGCGCCCCCTTGTGGTTAACTCCCAAACTGCAACTGTCATTTTCACAGTAAACAATGCATTGTTTGCTATGAAAATGACAATGGTCCCAAAAATGTGTCAAAATTGTCCGCTATAATGTCGCAGTCACGGAAAAAAAATCGCTGATCGCCGCCATTAGTAGTAAAAAAAAAAATGTCAAAAAAATCCAATAAAACTATCCCCTATTTTGTAAACACTATGGGGCAGATCCACGTACCTTTGCGCCGGGCGCAGCGTATCTAAGATACACTACGCCGCCGTAACTTTGTGCTTTTTTTTCGAATCCTGAAAGAATTTGCGCCGTAAGTTACGGCGGCATAGGCCCAGATTCTCAAAGGCGTTACGACGGCGCAACACCATTTGCGCCTTCGTAACTCCTCATCTGGCCCCGGGTATCTATGCGACTGATTCTTAGAATCAGTTACGCATAGATACCCATTAGATCTGACAGGCGTAAGGCTCTTACGCTGTCAGATCTTAAAAGCAATTTGTTTTCACGCCGCTAGGTGTCGCATCGTCGTTTTCCCCGTCGTCTATGCAAATTAGGTAACTACGCGAGATTCCCGAACATACGCGCGGTCGACGCTGAGAATTTACGTTGTTTCCGTAGCGTACGCGACGCGTAAGGTTGCCCCTGCTATTAGGCGGGGCAACCAATGTTAAGTATGGCCGTCGTTCCCACATCGAATTTAAAAAAAATTACGTTGTTTGCGTAAGAAGTCCGTGAATGGCGCTGGACGCCATTTACCTAAACGTCTAAGCAAATGACGTCGGGACGACGTCATTTAGCGCAATGCACGTCGGGTAATTTACCCGACGGAGCATGCGCAGTACGCTCGGCGCGGTAGCGCGCCTAATTTAAATGGTGCCCGCCCCATTTGAATTGGGCAGGGTTTGCGCCGAGCGATTTAACGATACACCGCCGCAAGTTTACAGGTAAGTGTTCTGAGAATCAGGCACTAACGCTGTAAACCTGCGGCGGTGTAACGTAAATCACATATGTTACGCTGCCCAGGAGCAACGTAAATGTATGAGAATCTGGGCCATAGTGTATCTTTGGCGGCGTAATGGCACGCCATTCAAATATCTGTGATGGGGGCGTGTTTTATGTTAATACGTCGTGACCCGACGTAAACAATGTTTTTTTTTAACTGCGCATTCGCCGTCCGTGGGGGTATCCCAATGCGCATGCTCGAAATTAACCCGGAACAAGCCAATGCTCACAATGGTGACGTCATTCTACGCAAATCCCTATTCGCGAACGACTTACGCAAACGACGCAAACAATTCTAAATAGTACGCGGGAACGACGGCCATACTTAACATTGAGTACGCCTCATAACAGCAGCTTTAACTATACGCCGGAAAAAGCCGAATGCAAACGACGTAAACAAAATGCGCCGGACGGTCGTACGTTCGTGGATCGCCGTAAAGAGCGAATTTGCATACTCGAGGCAGAATTCGACGGAAACGCCACCTAGCGGCCGCCGAAAAATTGCAGCTTAGATCCGACGGCGTACTAAGACGTACGCCTGTCGGATCTAGCCGAGATGCCGTCGTATCTTGTTTTGAGGATACAAAACAAAGATACGACGAGCAAAATTTAAAATTACGCGCCGTATCAAGAGATACGCCGGCATAATATCTTTGTGGATCTGCCCCTATATATCTTGCGCAAACCAATCGATAAACGCTTATTGCGATTTTTTTTACCAAAAATATGTAGAAGAATACGTATCGGCCTAAACTGAGGGAAAAAAAATGTTTTTTTATATATTTTTGGGGGAGATTTATTATAGCAAAAAGTAAAAAATATTGAATTTTTTTCAAAATAGTCGCTCTATTTTTATTTATAGCGCAAAAAATAAAAACCGCAGAGGTGATCAAATACCACCAAAGGAAAGCTCTATTTGTGTGAAAAAAAGGACGCCAATTTTGTTTGGGAGCCACGACTCACGACCACGCAATTGTCAGTTAAAGCGACGCAGTGCCGAATCGCAAAAACTGGCCAGGTCCTTTACCTGCCTAAAGGTCGGGGTCTTAAGTGGTTAAAAACGACAACGTTAAAAACGTCGTGAAAAAATATAGCATGTTCGGAAAAAAAATTGTCCATTTTTTAGATCGTAAAAAATGCTCTGGAGCCCACACACGATCGTTTTTAATGACATAAAAAAAAAAAACGTTATTTTTTAGAACCCGAAAAGCGGTCGCGTGTACGCGGCATAACATTAGTATAATGTGTTGTTTCTGGATTTTTGGTTGATATTCTGGGCCATATTCTCAGAAGAGTTACGACGGAGTATCTCAGGAAACTCCGTCGTATCTCTGTTTTTTGGCCTCTATGCGAGTGATTCCTAGAATCATTTTCGCATAGATACGCTGAAGATCCGACATGTGTAAGTCACTTGCACTGTCGGATCTTAAATGTAATTCGCCGCCGGCGCTAGGTGGCGTTTACGTTCAGGTCTCATTTGTTTATGCAAATGAGCCTGATACGCCGATTCCCGAAAGAAATCGCATCGCGTAACCGTCGCTTACGTTGTTAGCGTAAGGTTACCCTGCTATATGAGGGGTAACCTTACGCCAGTCCCACGTATGCCATGTTAAGTATGGCGTCGGGTCCGCGTCGTCTTTTCCCGTCGGGTACGTCGTTTTCGCAAGTCGTTCTTGAATACGACTTTACGTCAATGACGCACACGTCGGCGTCATTGACGTTTTCCGCCGAGAACTGGAGCATGCGCACTGGGCTATTTTTAGCCCGGCGCATGCGTAGTTCGATCGGAACGGGGGCGCGCTTAATTTAAATATAAGCCGCCCCCTTTGAAATACGCGGGGTCTTTTACACTACGCCTCCGCAAACTACGGAGCAAGTGCTTGAGGAATATGGCACTTGCTCCAGTAAGTTGGGGCGGCGTAGTGTAAATGGCTTACGCTATGGCCGCGGGAAAAGTATGAGAATCTGGCCCTTTGTCTCTATCCTATAAAATACACCTATGATAAAAATTATAGACCCTTCATTTTTCTGTAAAGTGGGCAAACTTACAAAATCTGCAGGGGATCAGCAAATGTTTTTCCCCACTATCATGGAAAAAGTCATGTCTGTTTCTTATAATCCTTTTTGCCGGTTGCCAGTTTTGAAAGAATAAAGAAGACACAATGGGGGTGTTTGTAACACTTTTCTTTATTTCTGAAATGCTCTCTGGTATGGGGTCACTGGTGTCCCTCTATCCTGCCAATTGCTGGTGCAAACAAAAACACATAGTACTGTATGTTACTAGATAAAAAACAACTATATAAAAACTGTAGAAATCCTCCATCTAGACACTCATTTCTAAATCCAGACAGTGGCTCCCATATTGACGTCTGTGGTGTTTTTTGTCCTCGGTTTGTAAATGTGAAACAAACTGTTCTCAGTTTTGCCATGTTCCGAGACTAAGATGCAGAAAGAAGAGCACTTGGGTATAAATAACCGAGACTGGAAATGTTCCTCCACACTCACCACATTCTCGCTTCTTCAATTGAAATTCATCTTGCTGTGGATTTGGTATTGGGGTCACGGATGTTGGCTTTTTCTGTTTACCATCCACAGTCTCTGCCAGGGATTGGCACCGTTCCACACAACATAAACTAAATTTAGCACATTAAATTAGGCATGTAGGGGCTATAAATAGCACTAGGACTGTATAGGTCGCCACTAATTGAGTAAACGCCACAGTGTATTACCCGTGTTTTTCCCTTTGATACAATGTATCCGATACAGAACAATGTGCATTGGAGGATGATTCAGATATATAGTACTAGTGTCACAGAACATAATCTACAATGCACCTTAAAGGTAGGGTGACCATGTGTCCCGGATTGCCCGGGACAGTCCCGCATTTTGATGGTCTGTCCCGAGCACCTTCATTCGAGGACAATACAGTGTCCCGGAATAAAACTGACACAGCCACCCCCCGGGTGGCTGATGCCCCCAAAAAATGCCGCCACATCAACGCTTTACTCACTGACAGTACTTGCCCTGGCCAGGAATGCCTGGAGGAGCACAATCTCCGCCCCCTGCTTGTGATTGGAGAAATCATAAATCCCGCCTCTTGTGTCCAATCACAGTGCTGTGATTCGTTACAGCACAAGCTGATTTTTGGGTAGGGAGGGTGTCCCTGAATGGTAGTTTGGAAATGTGGTCACTCTACTTAAAGAGTTTGTAAAGGAAATTTTTTTTATCTTAATAGCTTCCTTTACCTTAATGCAGTGCTGTTTTCATGTCCTCATTGTTCGTTTTTGCTCTCAAGTTGCTGTTATTCTTCTCTGATCTCCACACATCCTGGTTGTCTGTTTCCTGATAACCACAGTACCGGCAGCTTTCTCTCTGTGGTCACTAATCAAGGAGGTGTGATTACGGGGGGTTACTATCCTAGTAACGCTACGCCGCCGCAACTTTGAGAGGCAGATGCTGTATTCACAAAGCATTTGCCTCTGAGGCCCCTTTCACATTAGCGGACCGTTCGTCCGTTTATTACAAGTCCGTTTACGGACTTGTAATGCATACCTATGGGATCGCGTCCGTTAGCGGATGGAGCATCCGCTAACGTCCGCAACCATCCGTGTCCGTCGGGATCCGGTTTTTCGGACGGAAGAAAACCCTATTGTTCTTCCGTCCGGCGGAATGGATCGGATGAAGACGGACAGACGGTCCGTCTTCATCTGATTCCCCATAGGGGAGAGCGGAGAAAAGACAGGGCGGTCTCTCATTACGGATTATCCCCGCTGAGCCGACAGACACACACGGAGCGGACACAAAAACGGTCCGCTCCATGTGAAAGAGGCCTAAAGTTGCGGTGGAGTAGCGTAATTCTCCCGGCGTAAAGGCGCGCAATTCAAATCTATGTGATGGGGGCGTGTTTTATGTTAATATGTCGTGACCCGACGTAATTGACATTTTTGTTCTACTGCGCATGCGCCGTCCGTGGGGGTTTCCCAGTGCGCATGCTCGAAATTAACCTGGAACAAGCCAATGCTTACGACGGTGACGTCATTCTACGCAAATCCCTATTCGCGAACGACTTACGCAAACAACGTAAAAAATTCAAAATTCGCCGCGGGAACGACGGGCATACTTAACATTGAGTACGCCTCATATAGCAGGGGTAACTATACGCCGGAAAAAGCCGAACGCAAACAACGTAATTTGACGGAAACGCCACCTAGCGGCCGGCGGAAAAATGCACCTCCGATCCGACGGCGTACTAAGACGTACGTCAGTCGGATCGAGCCCAGATGCAGTCGTATCTTGTTTTGTAGATACAAAACAAAGATACGACGTGGGAACTTTGAAATTACGGGGCGTATCAATACGCTGGCGTAATTCTTCTGTGGATCTGGCCCTGTGTGTCTAAAACCCCTCAGCACCAATCAGTTTCGTTTTCCAAACCATCACTGCCCTGTATTGGCTCTGTGGCTCTGTACATCACAGAAGCAGGAAACAACATGCAAAAACGAAACTATAAACTGCAGGTACATTATATGATTGATTTTTATCTATTTTTAATCATTTTTAAAAGGAATCAGTTAACAAATTATGTCTCTATACCCTGTAAACAGTCATTTCAGCAAAAAAATGTTTTTCGTTTACAACTCCTTTAAGTGCCCTAAGTGCCGGTTCACACTACCACGACTTGGGATCCGACTTGTATCGCCCGACATGAGAAATTCCATTGAAGTGAATGAGAGCCGTCTTAACACATGAAGTTGCTCCGACTTCAGAAAAGGTTCCCGTACTACTTTATGGTGACTTCTAGGCAACTTGTACCCATTTCGGTAGATTCAGAAAGAGTTAGGCCGGCTTATCAGTAGATAAGCCGACCTAACTCAGAATCTACGCCGACTTATGTTTAAGTGTATTCTCAAACAGAGATACGCTTAAACATATCTAAGATGTCCTATCTTAGGTTGCAATATTGAGACTGACCGCTAGGTGGCGCTTCCATTGCGGTCGGCGTAGAATATGTAAATTAGTAGATACGCCGATTCACGAAGGTACGCCCGGCCGACGCAGTACATTTACACCGTTTACGTAACGCATTACAGGCCTAAAGTTATTCCATCAAATAGATGGAATAGTAATGTTAAGTATGGCCGCCGTTCCCGCTTGGAAATTCGAAAAGTTTACGTCGTTTGCGTAAGTTGACGGTGAATAGGGATTTACGTAGTTTTCGTCCACGTCGAAATCAATAGGCCCATGTGGCGTACTTAGCCGCAATGCACACTGGCATGTAGGCGCCCGGTGCATGTGCAGTTGAAAAAAAACATCAAAAACGTAGGGTCAAACCCCAACATAAAACACGCCCCCTTACACACATTTAAATTAGGCGTCCCCTTACGCCCGCCCGCTTTAGGCTACGCCGCCGTAACATAGCAGGCAAGTACATTGTGAATCATGTACTTGCCTCGCTAACTTACGGCGGCGTAGCCTAAACACGCTAAGCTACGCCGCCGCAAGTTTACACCAATCTCTCTGAATCTACCTAATTGATTTCAATGGAAGTTGCCTCCAAATTCGGATCTCTGTCTTAACTGAAGCAACTTTACAGGAAGAGAAAATAGTTTTCTCAGGCAAAACCCTTCCCTCACACAGAGCTGATTATTGTTTGATTGGTCACTGGCAAAGTCACCTGTCCTGGAGGCGACTTGAAGTCGCGTTGTAAGTCGCTCCAAGACGCGCTGAAGTCGTCTCGCAAAGTCACGCTGGAAGTCGTGTTGCCCCTGTGTGAACTTCTCACATTTGCTCAATTTTGATTTGTTAAATATACTGCAGAAAGCAATTTGTTATACTGTATTTGTTCAATAATTGGGAAACAATGCATGCTGTTCCTGTCAGATATCTAGTGAGCTCCTAACTTCGTTTGCAGAGATTTGGGGTGGGATGCAGTACAAGACAGAAGCCGCAGTGCCGGGCCCCAGGGGAGCTGTGACAGCTGGAGGGCTTCGCTGTAGGGTGAATGCGGACCTGGAGGAGCCCTCCCACGCCCCCCCCCCCCCCAAATCCTCCAGCACCAGCCGCCACTTTTCTTTCAACTTTTCTTAAACATGAATTAAAGTTAACCTGTCAGGCATTTTAAACTTTTAAAAGTAAAAGTCTTGTCTAAGATGTTACATTTATTCGCCCAAAAAAATAGAAATGCACTCTTAAGAACTTTTGTTGTCGGAAAATTTGAGAGCCGGCTCTCAGATTTTTGTTGTCGGAAATTCCGACAGCAAATGTCCAGTGGAGCCTACACACGGTCGGAATTTTCAACAAAAAGCTCACATGGAACATTTGCTGTCGGAAATTCTGAACGTGTGTACGCGGCATTGGAGTTGAGCACCGGAACTCAGACAAAGTTTGTTGCGCGCAGTGAAGATGGTACAAACTGTGTCAGCGCGCACCAATCTCGTTTTCGGAAAGCCCAGACAGCCGCTATTGCCAGGAGACCCTCCCTGACACCATAATACATGGCTTGTTTGTGCTATCATTTGTTACAATTCTGCAGCCACTTCCATACAGGAAAACGAAAATCCATTATCGCCGTCAGATTGGAGGCGCCTTAATATTATTTTATTTTTTTTGTATATACCAGCTGAGACGTGAATGTTGTATTTTGGATAGATAAACGCTCGCACATATATTGACAGCTAAAGTCCGTATTATTCTGGATGTAGAGTGACGGTTTATTGATTTGTATGCAGCACGGCAGGCTGAACTATTAGACCACATGCTGATGGCTGTCAATATAGAATTCAGGGCTTTTAATGCGACTGTAGATGGCCTTGGCGGTATCAGAGGGTCAGAATAATTAAGGTGGATAACAAAGGGACCTGCTAAAACACACACCACGGGGAGCCGTCTAATTTGCTTTCGAGGAAGGTGCAAACAGCATTAAGCGTACTTGTTGCTTATACAGTACGGGCCGGATTCAGAAAGAGATACGACGGCGTATCTCCTGATACGCCGTCGTATCTCTGAGTTCCGACAGTCGTATCTATGCGACTGATTCATAGAATCAGGTTACGCATAGATCTCCCTAAGATCCGCCAGGTGTAAGTGACTTACACCGTCGAATCTTAGGCTGCAATTCCAGGCCGGCCGCTAGGTGGCGCTTCCATATCTTTTACGCAACGAATATGCAAATGAGGAGTTACTCTGATTCAGAAACGAACGACCGCCCGGCGCTTTTTTTTACGTTGTTTGCATTCGGCTTATAGTTACCCCTGCTATATGAGGGGTAGCTAATGTTAAGTATGGCCGTCGTTCCCGCGTTTTGAAATTTTTACGTCGTTTGCGTAAGTCGTTCGCGAATAGGGCTGGACGTAATTTACATTCACGACGAAAGCAATGACGTCCTTGCGACGTCATTTAGAGCAATGCACACTGGGAGATTTTATGGACGGCGCATTCGCCGTTCAAGTAAAACGTCAAAAACGTGGGGTCAAGGGAAATTTAAATAAAACACGCCCCCTACATCCCCATTTGAATTACGCGGCCTTACGCAGCAACACATACGCTATGGCGCTCTAACTAAGGGCGCAAGTTCTTTGTGAATAAAGAATTCGCGCCCAAAGTTAGAGCGGCGTAAGGTATCGGAGATACGTTACGCGGGCCGGACAGATACGCCAATGTATCTGAATCCGGCCCTATGTGTCCATAATGGGGATGTACTCATTTTCTAATATCTGTAATCTAAGATTTGAGGATTGTGGACAGCAGAATCTGGATTTCCCTGATATTTTCCTCAAGGACTTCTTTGATATTGCTTTGAAATGAAAATGTTTATATCTTAAGCCATGTTTTTTTTTTTTTTTTAGCTTTGAATAAAAGGATGTATTAACCAGAAAGTAAACTGGAAGTATAAGCGTGGAAGTTCACTCGAAGACAGAGAACAACAAAGTCCAATTTTTGGGGATTAGACATCTGAGTTTTCAAGAACATCCTGCCACCTTGATGTACAGAGAGGAGGAAAAAGTCCAATGTTTCCAGGGGTCAGACACCAACTGTATCAAGGACCTCCTGGTAGATAGCGAGAGGAGAGAAAGTCAAAAGTTTTGAGGGTCTCTTCTCAAGGACCTCCTGCCTGCCTGATGGATGGAAAGTGTAACGGTCAGGGGTTAACACCGTTTACGATATTCCATTCCACCAACCCACGACAGCTTATCCGACCATCCTGCAGACAGGACCCATTCCATTCCCCAGAATAAACGAGACACACAGCTCTGTTCTTTGAGTCAAACGAATGAACACTTTAATGGTAACTCAGCCTTGTTATATACAGTTACAAGCATGCTACAGTAATCACAGGGACAATGAAACTCTCCACCCAAAACATCACACAATGGGTGCTTAACGAGTTCCCCCTCAATCCACATCCCAGACAGACATTCTGGCACCGAATCTAGAGGAGTTAATTACTACAGCTGACAAGTCACATTCCACATCTATTATCAATAGTATTTTCACACAAAACAGTGTCATTAGCATACACAACGAAATATCTTAGGAGCAAACCTACTTAGCACAATGGACAACAGAATGCAATCACAGCAAGTCCCATCACCACAGCCAGGTGGACTTAATTAGCATCTCAACAGTCTATGTTACACATTGAATGAGACACTCGTATTGACCTGTTGGGGTCAGAATAAACCACCTTTAATATGTCAAGATCTCCTGCAATACATGAATTATAATTTCTCAGTCATCCTATGCCCAAAAGGGACTCCCGTTACAGAGAGATTATGGAAAAGTGTATAATTGCAAGGGTCAGTACCCCCTTTTCAAGGACCTCCTGCCTGCCTGGTGGATATAGAGAGGAGGAAAAATTCCAGTGTTTCCAGGGGTCAGACACCAACTGTATCAAGGACCTTCTGGTAGATAGCTGGGTGGAGGGAAAGTCCAATGTTTTGAGGGTCCCTTCTCAAGGACCTCCTGCCTGCCTGATGGATGGATAGGGAGATTAGGGAAAAGTCTAATATTTCAAGGGTCAGTACCCCCTTCTCAAGGACATCCTGCCTGCCTGATGGATGGATAGGTTAGGGAAAAGTCTAATATTTCAAGGGTCAGTGGTCCTGTTCTCAATGACCTACTGTCTGCCTGGTGGCTATAGAGAGGAGGGCAAAGTCAAATGTTTCAGGGGTCAGACACCAACTGTATCAAGGACCTTGGTAGTTAGCGAGAGGAGAGAAAGTCAAAAGTTTTGAGGGTCTCTTCTTAAGGACCTCCTGCCTGCCTGATGGATGGAGAGATTATGGAAAAGTATAATATTTCAAGGACCCTGCTGCCTGCCTGGTGGATATAGAGAGGAGGAAAAAGTCCAGTGTTTCCAGGGGTCACACACCAACTTTATCAAGGACCTTCTGGTAGATAGCTGGGTGGAGGAAAAGTCCAATTTTTTGAGGGTGCCTTCTCAAGGACCTCCTGCCTGCCTGATGGATGGATGGAGAGATTAGGTCAAAGTCTAATATTTCAAGGGCCAGTACCCCCTTCTCAAGGACCTCCTGCCTGCCTGATGGATGGAGAGATTAGGGAAAAGTCTAATATTTCAAGGGTCAGAGTTCCTGTTCTCAAGGACCTCCTGTCTGCCTGGTGGCTATAGAGAGGAGGACAAAGTCAAATGTTTCAGGGGTCAGACACCAACTGTATCAAGGACCTCCTGGTAGATAGCTGGGTGGAGGGAAAGTCCAATGTTTTGAGGGTGCCTTCTCAAGGAGATCCTGCCTGCCTGATGGATGGAGAGATAAGGGAAAAGTTTAATATTTAAAGGGTCAGTAGCTCCCTTCTCAAGGACCTCTTGCTTGCCTAGTGGATATAGAGAGGAGGAAAAGTTTCAGGGGTCAGACACCCCTCTATCAAAGACCTCCTGGTGGATAGCGAGAGGATGGAAAGTCCAATATTTTGACAGTCAGATTCCCCCTTTTCACGGACCTCCTGCCTGCCTGGTGGATGGAGAGATTTGGGAAAAGCCCAATGTTTCAAGGTCAGTAACCCCCCTTCTTAAGGTTCTCCAGCAACCTTGCTGGATAGAGAGAGGAGGAACAAGTCAAAGTTTCAAGGGTCAGACACCCCCTCTATCAAGGACTTTATTACAATGATTAAAAAAAAAACCTTAAGATTTGTATAATTGCGTACGCCAAATGCTATATCATGATTAATGTAAAAAATATGTGAGTAACAATGGCTTGATGGATCCATGTCATTTTTATGTGTTGACGTATTTATTACACTAATCATCATATGGAATTTGGTATATGTAATTGTGCAAATTTAAAAAATTGTAATCATTGTAATAAACATTTTGTATTTTAGTAGCATTGTGTTGTATACTCCTATTTAGGCACATTCAAAATCCCATTATGATTCTCACACTATATTGTCAAAAGTATTGGGACGCCTGTCTTTACACACACATGAAATTTAATGACATCCCAGTCTTCATTCGTAGGGTTCAATATTGAGTTGGCCCACCCTTTGCAGCTATAACAGCTTCAACTCTTCTGGGAAGACCGTCCACAAGGTTTAGGAGGGTGTCTATGGCAATGGTTGACCAATCTTCCAGAAGCGCATTTGTTAGGTCAGGCTCTGATGTTGGACGAGAAGACCTGGCTCGCAGTCTCCGCTCTAATTCATCTCAAAAGTGTTCCATTGGGTTGAGGTCAGGACAGTCAAGTTCCTCCACCACAAATTCGCTAGTCCTAGTCTTTATGGAACTTGCTTTGGGCTCTGGTGCGCAGTTATGTTGGAAAAGTAAGGGGCCGTCCACAGACTGTTCCCAAAAAGTTTGGAGCATGAAATTGCCCAAAATGTCTTGGTATGCTGAAGACGTTAAGAGTTCCCATCACTAGAACTAAAGGGCGAAACCCAACCCCTGAAAAACAACCCCACGCCATAATCCCCCCTTCACTATCTATGGATATGGATACGCCGTGTAATTTTTAAAATGCCCAGTCGTAGCTGTGTTTTGTATCCACAAAACAAGATACGACTGAATCTGGGCTCGATCCGACAGGCGTACGTCTTAGTACGCCGTCGGATCGTAGGTGCATATTTACGCTGGCCGCTAGGTGGCGTTTCCGTCGAATTCCGCATCGAGTATGCAAATTAGCTAGTTACGGCGATCCACGAACGTACGTACGTCCGGCGCATTTTTTTACGTAGTTTCCGTAAGGCTTTTTTCGGCGTATAGTTACCCCTGCTATATGAGGCGTATCCTATGTTAAGTATGGCCGTCGCTCCCGCGTCGAATTTTGAAAATGTTACGTCAGTTTGCGTAAGTCGTTCGCGAATAGGGCTTTGCGTAGAATGACGTTACCGTCGTAAGCATTGGCTTGTTCCGGTTTAATTTCGAGCATGCACACTGGGATAC
Source organism: Rana temporaria (assembly GCF_905171775.1). NCBI lineage: Eukaryota > Metazoa > Chordata > Amphibia > Anura > Ranidae > Rana > Rana temporaria. The sequence goes on along the minus strand of NC_053495.1, from coordinate 207,286,224 downwards.
CCCCACGGACGTCATTTACGTCAGGTCAAGACGTATTTACATAAAACACGCCCCATCACATCCATTTGAATTGCGCGCCCTTACGCCGCCTAAGTTACGCTACGCCTTCGTAACTTACGGTGGAAATTCTTTCAGGATACAAAAAAAAACCTGTAAGTTACAGCGGCGTAGCGTATCAGAGATACGCTACGCCGGACGGAGGAATGCCCCGCGCTACGTGGATCTGCCCCTATGTGCGTGTAAAGGCAGGAGTCCCAATACTTTTGACACTATAGTGTATATTGTACATTTAATGATGTGTTAATAAATACAAAGCTCTCGTTAGTTCTGTCTTTTATATCTGCCTGGAGTTCAACATTGAAGTAGGAGTGTATCGTTGATGGGGCAGAGGTTCACATTTAACAAAGGATAAGCATAAACAAAGCCGCATTTATCCTTTCAATTGCTCTTAAAATGAATCTGTTGCTTGGGTTAAATGGAAATATAAAATGGTACTCATCCAGTACTACATCCATATAAACAGACACTTACAATCTATGTGGGGGGATATTTACAGATATTAAGCCCAAATGACCCCCCCCCCTCCCCCAATCAGATGCTGCCCAATCTTGGTCTCAGAAGACCATTTCTGCAAAGCAATCTGTGGCCTTCGCTTATTTCTTATCTTTTCTCTTTGAAATTGAAAAATTGATTCGCCAGGCAGATGCCATCGCCAAACAAATCAGATAAAATATCAAGTCTCCAGGATTTCCTCTGCATAAACAAAGATCATTCCAGAACAAAGGCATTCGGAGAAGACGATTTTCAGAGCCGTATTAGAAATAAAAAAAAAAGGAAAAGATTTTTGCCAGAACAAATAGAAAAACAATGCTGCGTATTTGTGGGCCCCCGATGTAAAGAGGCTCTTCTTAAAATGTGACAATAAATGTCTGATTAAGAGGAGGAATCTTTGCGCTAATCCTCAGGCAAATATCTGTACAGTGTTATCATATTCACACTCCATCTGAAGAGGTTTTTGTAGACAAATCTTCCTCAACAAGAAGAAATTGTCTCATTAATACCAATGTTGGGAGGGAAATCTTAAATTAAACAATACACTGAGATTAATTTAAAAGTGACAATGACATTGCAGAGAGAAAAATAAAAATACACAAGACGTGTCATTCTGTCATTTTTCTGTAACCCGTGTATGTGAGCGAGGCGGCATTGTTCATAATACTGCAAGTGTCACAATATCATTGTTCTGGGATCCTGAGTGTGTCACTGTTCTGGGACCACCAAGTGTAGTTTGTCATTGTTCTGCAATTCAAAACAGTAAATTGATTATTGTTCTATGACCCCCAATGTCAAAATATTATTGTTCTGGGATCCCCAAGCATCATATATCATTCTTAGACTCACATTGTTCTGAGCCCTTCCAAGTATCAGTATGTCATTGTTCTGGCACCCCTAAGTGTCATTGTTTGTGGACCCCAAAGTGTCAATGTGCTATTAATCTGGGAACCCCAAGTGTGTCATTTTTTTGTGGACCCCTAAGGCCCCGTACACACGGTCGGACAAAACCGATGAGAATGGACCAAGGTTCAGTTTCATCGGTCCAAACCGACCGTGTGTATGGCCCATCGGTCTGTTGTCCTTCGGTCCAAAATTTTAAAACATGCTTTAAAATCGAACCGATGGACCGCTGACCGATCGGGCCAAACCGATGGTTAGTACACAAAAGCATCGGTTCAAAACCCGCGCATGCTCAGAATCAAGTCGACGGATGCTTGGAAGCATTGAACTTCGTTTTTTTCAGCACGTCGTGTGTTTTACGTCACGGCGTTCTGACCCGATCGGATTTTGAACTGATGTTGTGTTCGCCCATCAGGCCACTTCAGCGGTGAACCGATGAAAATGGTCCGTCGGACCATTCTCATCGGATGGACCGGTCGTGTGTACAAGGCCTAAGTGTCAATGTGCTATTAATCTGGGACCCCAAAGTGTGTCATTGTTTGTGGACCTCCAAGTGTCAGTGTGTCATTGTCCTTTGAACCCAAAGTGTCAGGGTGTCGTTGTTCTAGTAACCTAAAGTGTCAGCGTGTCATTGTTCTGAGACCTCCAAATATCAGTATGTCTTTGTACTGGGGCCACCAAATGTCAGTGTGTCATTGTTCTGGGACCCCCAAGTGTCAGTGTGTCATTATTATGGGACCCCCAAGTGTCAGTGTGTCATTGTTTTGGGAACCCAAGTGTCAGTGTGTCATTATTCTGGGACCCCCCAAGTGTCAGTGTGTCATTGTTTTGGGACCCCAAGTATCAATGTGTCATTGTTCCAGGACCCCTAAGTGTCAGTGTGTCATTGTTATGGGACCCCAAGTATCAATGTGTCATTGTTCCAGGACCCCCAATTGTCAGTGTGTCATTGTTCAAGGACCCTCAAGTGTCAGTGTGTCATTGTTCCAGGACCCCCAAGTGTCAATGTGTCATTGTTCCAGGACCCCCAAGTGTCAATGTGTCATGGTTCTGTGATCCCAAAGTGTCAGTTAACCATTGTTCCAGGACCCCCAAGTGTCAGTGTGTCATTGTTCCAGGACCCCCAAGTGTCAGTGTGTCATTGTTCCAGGACCCCCAAGTGTCAATGTGTCATGGTTCTGGGACCCCAAAGTGTTAATGTGCTATTGTTCTGTGATCCCAAAGTGTCAGTTAACCATTGTTCCAGGACCCCCAATTGTCAGTGTGTCATTGTTCCAGGACACCAAGTGTCAGCGTGTCATTGTTCCATGACCCCCAAGTGTCAGGGTGTCATTGTCCATGACCCCCAAGTGTCAGGGTGTCATTGTTCTGAGACCTCCAAATATCAGTATGTCTTTGTACTGGGGCCACCAAATGTCAGTGTGTCATTGTTCTGGGACCCCCAAGTGTCAGTGTGTCATTATTATGGGACCCCCAAGTGTCAGTGTGTCATTGTTTTGGGAACCCAAGTGTCAGTGTGTCATTATTCTGGGACCCCCCAAGTGTCAGTGTGTCATTGTTTTGGGACCCCAAGTATCAATGTGTCATTGTTCCAGGACCCCTAAGTGTCAGTGTGTCATTGTTATGGGACCCCAAGTATCAATGTGTCATTGTTCCAGGACCCCCAATTGTCAGTGTGTCATTGTTCAAGGACCCTCAAGTGTCAGTGTGTCATTGTTCCAGGACCCCCAAGTGTCAATGTGTCATTGTTCCAGGACCCCCAAGTGTCAATGTGTCATGGTTCTGTGATCCCAAAGTGTCAGTTAACCATTGTTCCAGGACCCCCAAGTGTCAGTGTGTCATTGTTCCAGGACCCCCAAGTGTCAGTGTGTCATTGTTCCAGGACCCCCAAGTGTCAATGTGTCATGGTTCTGGGACCCCAAAGTGTTAATGTGCTATTGTTCTGTGATCCCAAAGTGTCAGTTAACCATTGTTCCAGGACCCCCAATTGTCAGTGTGTCATTGTTCCAGGACACCAAGTGTCAGCGTGTCATTGTTCCATGACCCCCAAGTGTCAGGGTGTCATTGTCCATGACCCCCAAGTGTCAGGGTGTCATTGTTCTGAGACCTCTAAATATCAGTATGTTGATGTACTGGGGCCACCAAATGTCAGTGTGTCATTGTTTTGGGAACCCAAGTGTCAATGTGTCATTATGCTGGGACCCCCAAGTGTGACATTGTTCCAGGACCCCCAAGTATCAGTGTGTCATTGTTCCAGGATCCCCAAGTGTCAATGCGTCATTATTCCCGGACCCCCACGTGTCAGTGTGTCATTGTTCTGGGACCCCCATATGTCAATGTGCTACTGTTCTAGGAACCCAAAGTGTCAGTGTGTCATTGTTCTGGGACCCTCAAGTGTCAGTGTTTCATTGTTCCAGGACCCCCAAGTGTCAGTGTTTCATTGTTCTAGAACCCCAAAGTGTGTCATTGTTCCAGGACCCCCGAGTGTCAATGCGTCAATATTCCTGGACCCCCAAGTGTCATTGTGTCATTGTTCTGGGACCCCCAAGTTTGTATTTGAGGCAATGGACTTTAATGGTACCGTAACAATTGACATACACAAATATATAAAACAAATAGAATTTTATTGAATTGACATCAACATGTTAAAACATACAGATTTAAAAGCAGCTCTGTCTATCCAAACATAAAAGGTGCAACTGAGAGAGATGGTAATACCAGTTCACCAAGTGTCAACTATGCTGGCATGCTCGACGTGTTTCCCAGAAGTTCACCGCTTCTTCAGGAGATTTTGTTTGCATAATATTGTATTAAAGGAACAGAGACAGTATATAGCACTGAGCACACCATGCAGTGTATAATTGTCCTGGAACCCCCAGTTGTCAGTCTGTTCTGGGAATAACAACTGTCCAAAAAAAAAAAAAATTGTACCTAAAGCTTTGTATATCTTTTGTTCTGGGACCCTCAGGTGTGAGCATGGCAGTGCATACTCTGCAATTTCAAAGCAGAATTGACAAATGTGTACCCTATAAATCTGTGTTTTGGGAATCTTGTAAAATTATACATGAGCAAATTAATCTTTACAGCTGTTAGGAATGCACACCCTTGTCGCCACAGAGGGAAATCCTGAAAACAAGACCTGCTCGGAGTACTTGAGACCCATAAAGTTCTCTGTAAATAAGTCTGTACAGTGCAAGTGAAGCTGTTTCCATGACAACTGTGGAACTGCACTGTGAATTATTTAATAAAAACAGTGAGCAGTATGATGTAATAACTAAATATAATGGAGCTCTCAAGGAAATTCTTGCTCACAAAAGAAAGGGCTGAAAAGGCCTTGCAACTTAGTGACACTTAAAAAGGATTAAATCAAATTAAATCAATATTTTTTTTTCTCCCTTGTAGCTATGGGAAATTCTGAAAATTCTGTTCTGGAACTTCCCTCCAAATACAAAACATTTAACACCGTATATTTCAGATGAGGAAACAGCCAAGACCCCCAGGCACGTGGATAAACCGGTAGAACCATCATGACTGCCACCTCTGCAAAATGTCCCATAATCCTCTGCTGAGGAATGGTGGACTGGGTGTCTCTGAGTCGCGCTATGGTCTAGCAGAAGGAGACAGCCGCCGAGACTTCATGGCAAGGCCACCAATGGGGGGTAGAGCTGGCCCATCTGTACCGGGTCTGGGGCCCATCAGTTCAGCAGAGGGGGGACCCTTTAAATACCTTTAGACACATTCACAGTAATCCCACTATCTGTGTCTCCTGGCGAATAAATAAAAGTAGCTTAACCACTTAAGCCCCGGACCTTTAGGCAGCTAAATGCCCAGGCCAGGTTTTGCGATTCGGCACTGCGTCGCTTTAACAGACAATTGCGCGGTCGTGTGACGTGGCTCCCAAACAAAATCAGCGTCCTTTTTTTCCCCACAAATAGAGCTTTCTTTTGGTGGTATTTGATCACCTCTGCGGTTTTTATTTTTTGCTCTATAAACAAAAATAGAGCGACAATTTTGAAAAAAATTCAATATTTTTTACTTTTTGCTATAATAAATATCCCCCAAAAACATATATAATTTTTTTTTTTCCTCAGTTTAGGCCAAAACGTATTCTTCTACCTATTTTTGGTAAAAAAAAATCGCAATAAGCGTTTATCGATTGGTTTGCGCAAAATTTATAGCGTTTACAAAATAGGGGATATTTTTATTGCATTTTTATTCATTATTTATTTTTTACTACTAATGGCGGCGATCAGCGATTTTTTTTTCGTGACTTCGACATTATGGCGGACACTTCGGACAATTTTGACACATTTTTGGGACCATTGTCATTTTCACAGCAAAAAATTCATTTAAATTGCATTCTTTATTGTGAAAATGACAGTTGCAGTTTGGGAGATAACTACAGGGGGCGCTGAAGGGGTTATGTGTGACCTGAAGTGTGTTTACAACTGTAGGGGGGTGTGGCTGTAGGTGTGACATCATTGATTGTGTCCCCCTATATCAGGGAACACACGATCGATGCGCCACCACAGTGAAGAATGGGGAAGACGTGTTTACACACGGCTCTCCCCGTTCTTCAGCTCCGAGAACCAATCACGGAGCTTCGGACCGGGTCGCGGGCGCATCCCCGCGACCCACGGCTGGGTACTAGTACAGGACGTACCTGTACGTGAATGTGCCCAGCCGTGCCATTCTGCCGATGTATATGTGCAGGAGGCGGTCCTTAAGTGGTTAACTATTATTACTTATAACACATTATTTTCATAATTATTATACACATACTCAATATTTTGTTCTCAGATACCCCTACTTCCAGAACTACACATCATTTTTGCTATTTGGAGACTTCTGTCATATTTTGACTCGTGTCGCACCCCTATATATGCCGCCTCAGTTCCTGTGGAGAGGTCAGGCTCCCAGCCCACCTTGCGCCAGCTGCCGCGCACTGCACTCGCTGACGTTGGTGAGTGTGGTTGGTTAACCATCTATACACACACTAAATATCCATTCACCCTAATCCTTTTCATCTATTTACAGTATGGTTCATTAAATCTTTACATATATTCCTTAGGAATTTCTGTCGCGTCTGCCTCTGATGAGTGGACACATCCACGAAAACGCGTTGAGCTCTGTCTGATGCCACAGTTACATCTCATATGGAATCATACCTAGTCATTTACTACTGATTATACTCAATGAGGCTAGTGGCCGAGGAAGGGGTAAAAATGCCCGTGTTGGGCATTGTATATGGCGCTTCCAAACCACCCCAAAGATGCTGCTTGCAGGACTTTTTCTAGCGTCCCGCAAGCGCACCGCTCCAGTGTGAAAGCACTCGGGCTTTCACTTTCGGGCAACATGGGAGGCAATGTTCAGGTGCTTTACATGTGTTTTTTCTATCACTAAAATGTCTGAAAACTGCCTCAGTGTGAAAGGGGTCTAAGGTAAACAAAAACTTCTGCATGCAGCCCCCCTAAATACATGCCTGAGCCTGATCTCCATCCAGTGATATGCACTAGAGCAGAGGCTATCTCGCTTATCATTGGCTCACATACAGCAGTAGGAGCTGCCAATCAGAGAAACCTGTCAATCTAACAAAAAAAAAGCTGAAAACAGCTTAAAAACGCCAAAAAAATGTGGCTATTCTGTGTTTATCAGCATATTTGAGCAATAAGCTTTTACAGGAGTATAGTTGTGCTAAAAAACGCTACAGCTAAAAAAAAAACGCCAAAAAACACTACTACAAAAACGCTGAACAACTCACTCTCCAGTGTGCATGACACATTGATAGAAAAAAAACAAAAAACGAAACCCCAGCAAGGAATATTAGGGTAATACAGGGAGTTGAAGGCTCAAACAGCATGTAGAGGAGTAAAGCATGAGTAACAAATCATTGTAATCCTAAATAGGGCACTGTGGCAATGCCTGAGTCTCTAATGTACGTCATCTACTACCATTGTGGCCGTGGAGGTATCCCTTCGGCCAGCAAGACCACATTTTCTTGAATTTACAGTGTCAGAGGGCAGATTAGTGTTAATTAACCTCATCCAAAAAGAAAATGTGGGAGGGGAGGTGTGACTGTGCAGCTGGGGCGAGTCAGGACAAGTCTAGTCATTGGAGGAGAGCACACTGAGTTCCCAGCATAGACAGAGAACTGACCACTCTGTGCTCTCCTGCTTAATGTGGTCAGTGTTTAATAGGAAAGCAGAGGAACTGGCAGGAACACCAGAGATTTCACATAAAGGAGGCAATACAAACAGAACAGGAGACTTTCTCATACAAGAACATGGTAGAGCAGCCACATATCAGGAACATGAAGTGTTGGGGTAACAAACACTTTAAAGTGGAGTTCCACCCATTTTTTTATGTTTGTCTGTGCTGCATGCCCTAATCTCATAGTGTTCAGAATGGACAATTGTTATTTATTTTGTTGCTTGTAAATACCTTTATTTTGTAGTCCTTCATTACTTCCTCCTCCTCCTTATTAGCCTAGGCTATTAAGTCACAAGGCTATTCGCGAGGGTTTCTGGGATAGGCATCATGTATCCCAGTAGTCCTTGCAAATAAACCTGACTGAAACCTATTGCATCGCTTGTGCAGCACTGAGCATGTGCGAGATCTGCAAGGCTGAAATTCAGGAAGTCATACAGTCTGGCTTCATGATGGCCACACTTAAGATGGCCACGGTCTATTTCTAGATTATAAACTAACTAAATGCTCTAACAACCTAACAAAACTGACCTTAGTTTACAGACTAACTTTACTAGACTACATTAAGCTTGTGTATTACAGGGGTATTTATATTTAAAAAGTGAAATTGTGGGTGGAACTCCCCTTTAAAGGCAGGGACTGTCAGGCATTGCGGGTGGGGGGCCCCACAATTTACAATGGTTGTACTGGCTGTAACTCTGTGTTCCTTTCCATAATCCTTTGTATCCAAAACACGAAGGTGTTGCTCTGTAGTCACACAATTGTTCTGCAGGAAGACACAGCAGCCATCTAAGTATTCTCACACATCTTTTTGCATACAGAAAAAATAAAATAAAAAAGTGCCTCGGTATTATTAACTGAATTCATCTTTACTTAATAACCATTGCGTTACCCCAAAATAGCGGGATTGATTTGCAGATAACGATCTGCGGAGAGGGCTCAGTTGACTTGTAACTATTTTTGTTTTGTATGTGAAGGGATCTGAACAAGAAAAAACATGGCCTACTTTCCCTAAATCCGCCTACTTGTTTATGTATCTGACACACAAAGAAATAAATGGAACGCTGGATAGAACTATATTGCTAATAATTCAGTGGCTGGAGGATACGGCTTATCTTAAAAAGGAGAAAAAGAAGATTAGTGGAATACGGAGTCTCTCATCAAGAGACCGGATCACCTCAAGCAGAAACTTCACATCCTGCAGGGGAGGAAACAGAGAGAGATATGCAGACTTCAACAATGTTACAGGGAAGCCTGCAGAGCGATACAATGTTACAGAGAAGAGTGTAGAATGATGCAGTGTTATAGAGATGAATACAGAATGATACAATGTTACAGAGAAGGATGTAGAATGATGCAGTGTTATAGAGATGAATACAGAATGATACAATGTTACAGAGAAGGATGTAGAATGATGCAGTGTTATGGAGATGAATACAGAAAGATACAATGTTACAGAGAAGGATGTAGAAAGATACAATGTTACAGGGAAGGATGTAGAATGATGCAGTGTTATGGAGATGAATACAGAAAAATACAATGTTACAGAGAAGGGTGTAGAATGATGCAGTGTTATGGAGATGAATACAGAGTGATACAATGTTACAGAGAAGGATGTAGAATGATGCAGTGTTATGGAGATGAATACAGAAAGATACAATGTTACAGAGAATGATGTAGAATGATGCAGGGTTATGGAGATGAATACAGAGTGATACAATGTTACAGAGAAGGATGTAGAAAGATACAATGTTACAGAGAAGGATGTAGAATGATGCAGTGTTATGGAGATGAATACAGAAAGATACAATGTTACAGAGAAGGATGTAGAATGATGCAGTGTTATGGAGATAAATACAGAGTGATACAATGTTACAGAGAAGGATGTAGAATGATGCAGTGTTATGGAGATAAATACAGAGTGATACAATGTTACAGAGAAGGATGTAGAATGATGCAGTGTTATAGAGATGAATACAGAAAGATACAATGTTACAGAGAAGGATGTAGAAAGATACAATGTTACAGAGAAGGATGTAGAATGATGCAGTGTTATGGAGTTGAATACAGAAAGATACAATGTTACAGAGAAGGATGTCGAATTATGCAGTGTTATGGAGATGAATGCAGAGTGATACAATGTTACAGAGAAGGATGTAGAATGATGCAGTGTTATAGAGATGAATACAAAGTGATACAACATTACAGAGAAGGATATAGAAAGATACAATGTTACAGAGAAGGACGTAGAATGATGCAGTGTTATGGAGCTGAATACAGAAAGATACAATGTTACAGAGAAGGATGTAGAATGATGCAGTGTTATAGAGATGAATACAGAAAGATACAATGTTACAGAGAAGGATGTAGAAAGATACAATGTTACAGAGAAGGATGTAGAATGATGCAGTGTTATGGAGATGAATACAGAGTGATACAATGTTACAGAGAAGGATGTAGAATGATGCAGTCTTATTGAGATGAATACAGAAAGATACAATGTTACAGAGAAGGATGTAGAATGATGCAGTGTTATGGAGATGAATACAGAGCGATACAATGTTACAGAGAAGGATGTAGAATGATGCAGTGTTATGGAGATGAATACAGAAAGATACAATGTTACAGAGAAGGATGTAGAAAGATACAATGTTACAGGGAAGGATGTAGAATGATGCAGTGTTATGGAGATGAATACAGAAAGATACAATGTTACAGAGAAGGATGTAGAATGATGCAGTGTTATGGAGATGAATACAGAGTGATACAATGTTACAGAGAAGGATGTAGAATGATGCAGTGTTATGGAGATGAATACAGAAAGATACAATGTTACAGAGAAGGATGTAGAAAGATACAATGTTACAGAGAAGGATGTAGAATGATGCAGTGTTATGGAGATGAATACAGAAAGATACAATGTTACAGAGAAGGATGTAGAAAGATACAATGTTACAGAGAAGGATGTAGAAAGATACAATGTTACAGAGAAGGATGTAGAAAGATACAATGTTACAGAGAAGGATGTAGAAAGATACAATGTTACAGAGAAGGATGTAGAAAGATACAATGTTACAGAGAAGGATGTAGAAAGATACAATGTTACAGAGACGGATGCAGAATGATGCAGGGTTATGGAGATGAATAGAGAAAGATACAATGTTACAGAGAAGGATGTAGAATGATGCAGTGTTATGGAGATGAATACAGAGTGATACAATGTTACAGAGAAGGATGTAGAATGATGCAGTGTTATGGAGATGAATACAGAAAGATACAATGTTACAGAGAAGAATGTAGAATGATGCAGTGTTATGGAGATGAATACAGAGTGATACAATGTTACAGAGAAGGATGTAGAATGATGCAGTGTTATGGAGATGAATACAGAAAGATACAATGTTACAGAGAAGGATGTAGAAAGATACAATGTTACAGGGAAGGATGTAGAATGATGCAGTGTTATGGAGATGAATACAGAAAGATACAATGTTACAGAGAAGGATGTAGAATGATGCAGTGTTATGGAGATGAATACAGAGTGATACAATGTTACAGAGAAGGATGTAGAATGATGCAGTGTTATGGAGATGAATACAGAAAGATACAATGTTACAGAGAAGGATGTAGAAAGATACAATGTTACAGAGAAGGATGTAGAATGATGCAGTGTTATGGAGATGAATACAGAAAGATACAATGTTACAGAGAAGGATGTAGAAAGATACAATGTTACAGAGAAGGATGTAGAAAGATACAATGTTACAGAGAAGGATGTAGAAAGATACAATGTTACAGAGAAGGATGTAGAAAGATACAATGTTACAGAGAAGGATGTAGAAAGATACAATGTTACAGAGAAGGATGTAGAAAGATACAATGTTACAGAGAAGGATGCAGAATGATGCAGGGTTATGGAGATGAATAGAGAAAGATACAATGTTACAGAGAAGGATGTAGAATGATGCAGTGTTATGGAGATGAATACAGAGTGATACAATGTTACAGAGAAGGATGTAGAATGATGCAGTGTTATGGAGATGAATACAGAAAGATACAATGTTACAGAGAAGAATGTAGAATGATGCAGTGTTATGGAGATGAATACAGAGTGATACAATGTTACAGAGAAGGATGTAGAATGATGCAGTGTTATGGAGATGAATACAGAAAGATACAATGTTACAGAGAAGAATGTAGAATGATGCAGTGTTATGGAGATGAATACAGAAAGATACAATGTTACAGAGAAGGATGTAGAATGATGCAGTGTTATAGAGATGAATACAGAGTGATACAATGTTACAGAGAAGGATGTAGAATGATGCAATGTTACAGAGAAGGATGTAGAATGATGCAGTGTTATGGAGATGAATACAGAGTGATACAATGTTACAGAGAAGGATGTAGAAAGATACAATTTTACAGAGAAGGATGTAGAAAGATACAATGTTACAGGGAAGGATGTAGAATGATGCAGTGTTATGGAGATGAATACATAAAGATACAATGTTACAGAGATGACTAATGTAGTGTTGAAGAGAAGGAGAGATGAGTGATACAATGTTATAGCAATAGATGTAGAATGACAGATTTACCAAGATGCAATGCTACAGAGATGGATATAAAATGATACATTGTTACAGAGACTGATGTAAAGTGACCTAATGTTACAAAGATAACTGAGCCAACATCACAGAGATATATGCAGAGTGATACAACATTACAGAGAAGGATATAGAATGATACAGTGTTATAGGGATGAATAAAAATGAAATAGTGTTACAGAGATGAGTGATACAATGTTACAGAGGAAGATGTAGAGTGACACAAGGTTACAGATTACTGATGCAATGTTAGGCTCGGTTCACACTATAAAGTGCATGTGAATCACACAGGAACTGCACCACATCCCTGTTTAATTCACAGGAGATTCAAAATAAATGGTATCAAATCGCACCAAAACATGCATGCAGCACTTTTGGGCCCGCACTGCAACTGGATTGCATGGTTGTTTTGTAGCATGCGATCCGCTGCTGGCAAACGCACTATGTTTGTGACCTGCCTTTGGGGTGGCATTAAGAACCGACACCAACTGCGGACCGCAAGGGCAATGCGATCTGAATGCAGTGCAGTGCAGGAAATGCGCACAGATTGTGGCCTTTACTGCACCACATTAGTGATGAGTAATACCCAGTTTTCAGGTTTGCTAAAAAAAAAAAAAAAAAAAGTTGGGTGATTTAGTTGACTGATGAATGAATGGGGTCCAGAGTCATAATTACAATAGTATAGCAAGAATTTCAGCCAAGGAAATTATCTGACCCTTATTTTGGGGTCAGAAAGGATCTTTCATCTACTTGTTTGTCAAAATTGCAAAAGTGCAACCCTGGGGAATCAGCTCCTCCACCATAGCTGCTAGTGGTTTAGTTAGTCTGATAACGCCCCCCCCCCCCCCCCTGGCACAACCCAAGGAGGGCCAGGTTCTGAAAGTCAACCAGTAGGCAGTCAGGTGCAGTATCAAACTGGAAGCTGGAAGACATGAGCATCATTAGAGAGGCAAATAGTTAAAGTGATTGTTATTTTAACTAAAAAAAAAAAAAAAAATGAAATGTTACACTTAACTGCTCTGTTACAGTTGGATTTGCACAAAGCAGCCCTGATCCTCCTCTTCTTGGGTCCCTTTTCGGTGCTCCTGGCCCCTCCCTCCTGTTGAGTGCCCCCCCACAGCAAGCAGCTTATTATGGGGGCACCCAGGCCGAGCTACAGCTCCCTGTATCCATTCAGACATATGTAGAGCCACGGCCGACTGACATTGAGAGCAGTGGGAGCCAATGGCGCCACACTGCTGTCTCAGCCAATGAGGAGGGAAGTCTTGGGCAGCCAAGACTATCCTACAGCCTCGCTGGATTAGGATGGGGCTTGTGTAAGTATGTAAGGACCGCCTCATGCACATTTACGTCGGCAGAATGGCACAGCTGGGCACAGACACGTACCTGTACGTCCCCTTTAAGTGCCCAGCTGTGGGTCGGGGGCGCGCGCCCGCGACCCGGTCCGAAGCTCCGTGACTGCAGCCTTGATCGCCGCCGGTGTCCCCGCGATCGGTCACAAGAGCTGAAGAATGGGGAGAGGTGAGTGTAAACACACCTTCCCCGTTCTTCACAGTGGCAATGTCAGTGATCGTCTGTTCCCTGATATAGGGAAAGGCAATCAGTGACGTCACACGTCCAGCCCCGCCCCCTACAGTTAGAAACACAGATGAGGTCACACATAACCCCTACAGCGCCCCCTAGTGGTTAACTCCTAAACTTCAATTGTCATTTTCACAGTAATCAGTGCATTTTTATAGCATCTTTTGCTGTGAAAATGACAATGGTCCCAAAAATGTGTCAAAATTGTCCGATGTGTCCGCCATAATGTCGCAGTCATGAAAAAAATCGCTGATCGCTGCCATTAGTAGTAATAAAATAAATATTAATAAAAATGCCATAAAACTATCCCCTATAAATTTTGCGCAAAGCAATCGATAAACGCTTGTTGCGATTTGTTTTACCAAAAATATGTACAAGAATACGTATCGGCCTAAACTGAGGAAAAAAAAATGTTTTTTTGTATATCTTTTTGGGGGGATATTTATTATAGCAAAAAGTAAAAAATATTTATTTATTTTCAAAATTGTCGCTCTATTTTTGTTTATAGCGCAAAAAATATAAACCGCAGAGGTGATCAAATACCACCAAAAGAAAGCTCTATTTGTGGGAAAAAAAGGACGCCAATTTTGTTTGGGAGCCACGTCGCACGACCAAGCAATTGTCAGTTAAAACGGCGCAGTGCCGAATCGCAAAAACTGGCCAGGACCTTTACCTGTGTAATGGTCCGGGTCTTAAGTGGTTAATGCATAGAATGCACTTTCTGCCTTTACAATCACTTTAAAGCCAGCGAGAAGCAGTAACTTGCTCAGGCAACAGACAGAAGCAGGATCAAAAAAATACAGGCTAAGGTCACAAAAACAGAGAGTAAGATAAATATAGCGCAGCCAGGCCGATTCAGACTGACAGAGCCGACTTACGTTTATAGGTGGTTAACAAAGGTCAGGTGTGCAGGCTGCAGCGACAGTACTGCAGTACCACAACCTGTATATAGATGGCGATAGAGAGAAGCTGCGGCAATTCAGATTAGTTTACATTCTGTGTAGCCAAACATAAAAGGAAAATTATTGTGGGATAAAATTAGCCAAAGATAATCGAATTCTAAGCAATTGAAACATCTGAACCCTAAACATGTTTGAATAGCTGGGATAAAAATATTTGAATGTATTTATCTCGTAGGCCCATAGCTGATTATATCAGCCTGTGGAAATTCCTCTCCATGTGAAGACATTCTATTTCCACTATTTATCACTCCACGTAAATGATCTTAATGTGTTTATTGGCTGATAATGGGAATTAATGAAGGTGATAAATGTGTGCCCTGTTTTATATTGTGTTTGGTCTACAGCAAGAATGTTACATATCTTCTTCTGTTCCTATGGAAGATATTGAGACAAAATGTATAGTGCATTTCTGCAGCTTTTTGTCTTCAGATTTACCAAAACCATCTAATAGGAGGTCAAAGTTTCAATTTGTATGCAATCAGGCAGGCCCTTGCGCTACATGGTCTTGGTAGACATGAAGACAACAATCTGCAGAAAATTGAATACTGTAGTGTGTATGGGGTGCCATGAATGCCTGCCAGTATTCAAAAAATTATTTCCTGTCCCCTGTATTTTATGAGAATGTTAGTTACCTTGTTATCCTACCTGCATAATTGCACTTTTAACGTCCTACTGTGGCCATGACTTATTTTCTAAGAGAATAGGTTCAGGTACTCCTGAGTCACCTCTTGCCTCCACCCCCTACCCACCTCTGAGCACTGTTCCTCCCCTACCCACCTCTGAGCACTGTTCCTTGGTTCCACCCCCTACCCACCTCTAAGCACCGTTCCTGGGTCCCACCTCTGAGCACCGTTCCTTGGTCCCACCTCTGAGCATTGTTCCTTGGTTCCTCCCCCCAACCACCTCTGAGTACCGTTCCTTGGTTCCACCCCCTACCCACCTCTGAGCACCGTTCCTTGGTTCCACCCCTTACCCACCTCTGAGCACCGTTCCTTGGTCCCACCCACCTCTAAGCACCATTCTTTGGTTCTACCTCTGAGGACCATTTCTTGGTTCCACCCCCTACGCACCTCTGAGCACTGTTCCTTGGTTCCACCCCTACCCACCTCTGAGCACCATTCCTTGGTTCCACCCCCCTACCCACCTCTGAGCACTGTTCCTTGGTTCCACCCCCTACCCACCTCTGAGCACCATTCCTTGGTTCCACCCCCTACCCACCTCTGAGCACTGTTCCTTGGTTCCACCCCCTACCCACCTCTGAGCACCGTTCCTTGGTTCCACCCCCTACCCACCTCTGAGCATCGTTCCTTGGTCCCACCCACCTCTAAGCACCATTTCTTGGTTCTACCTCTGAGCACCATTCCTTGGTTCCACCCCCTACCCACCTCTGAGCACTGTTCCTTGGTTCCACCCCCTACCCACCTCTGAGCACTGTTCCTTGGTTCCACCCCCTACCCACCTCTGAGCACTGTTCCTTGGTTCCACCCCCTACCCACCTCTGAGCACCGTTCCTTGGTTCCACCTCTGAGCACCGTTCCTTGGTTCCACCCTTACCCACCTCTGAGCACTGTTCCTTGGTTCCACCCCTTACCCACCTTCCAGGACCAACTTTTTTTTTTTTTCCCTTTTATAGGGAATCACAATCGATGATGTCACACCTACAGTAACACCCCCCTACAGTTAGAAACACAGATGAGGTCATACATAACCCCATCATCGCCCCCTAGTGGTTAACTCCCAAACTGCAATTGTCAATTTCACAGTAAACAATGCATTTTAAATGCATTTTTTGCTGTGAAAATGACAATGGTCCCAAAAAGGTGTCAAAATTGTCCGATGTGTCCACCATAGTGTCGCAGTCACGAAAAAAATCGCTGATCGCCGCCATTAGTAGTAAAAAAAAAAAAAAAAATGAATAAAAATGCAATAAAACTATCCCCTATTTTGTAAACGCTATACATTTTGCGCAAACCAACCGATAAACGCTTATTGCGATTTTTTTTACCAAAAATAGGTAGAAGAATACGTATCGGCCTAAACTGAGGAAAAACGTTTTTTTCATATATTTTTGGGGGATATTTATTATAGCAAAAAGTAAAAAATATTGCTTTTTTATCAAGATTGTCGCTCTTTTTTTTGTTTATAGCACAAAAAATTAAATCTGCAGAGGTGATCAAATACCACCGAAAGAAAGCTCTATTTGTGGGGAAAAAAAAGGACGTCAATTTTGTTTGGGTGTAACGTCGCACGACAGGGCAACTGTCAGTTAAATCAACGCAGTTTAGAATTGCAAAAAATGGCCCATTCATTGGGCAGCCAAATCCTCTGGGGCTGAAGTGGTTAAACAATCTTAGCCAAAGCATAGCAGGACAGTCGATCCAGGGATCCCGGCAGCAGCACATACATACATTCAGTGCTGGAGGTGCCATTGGGATCAGCGGGTGCCATTGGGATCAGCGGGTATTTTTTTGCACTGATAACAAAAGACTTTCATTGGTATATTTAACAGATGAAAAATAGTAGCCAGATTCACGTATGGCGGCGTATCTTTATGCCGGCGTAGCGCATCTCATTTGCACTACGCCGACGTAACATAGTGAGGCAAGTACTGTATTCACAAAGCACTTGCTCCCTAAGTTACGTCGGCGTAGCACAAATGGCCCGGCGTAACCCCGCCTAATTCAAAGTAGGCATGTAGTGGGCGGGCTTCATTTAAATTAACCGTGACCCCATGGAAATGAGGGCCGTTGGTACGGCGCATGCGCGCGCATGCTCAGAATCACGTCGCAAATACTCATTGCTTTCGACGTGAGCGTAACCTACGCCCAGTCCCATTTACGTACGATTACGCAAACGACGTAAAATACGACGGCTGTTCCGTCGTCTATACCTTGCATGGGCTGTGCCATCTTTTTGGGGGTTTATCTTTACGACGGAAAAACGCCTTACGTAAACAGCGTATCGGGCGCAAGTACGTTCGTGAATCGGCGTATCTAGGTCATTTGCATATTCGACGCGTAAATCCACGTACACGCCCCTAGCGGCCAGCGTAAATATGCACATTAGATACGACGGCGTAGGAGACTTACGCTGGTCGTATCATAGCAACAGTGAAGCGTATCTCAGTTTGAGAATACGCTTAAAGATACGACGGCGCGCATTGGGACTTACGACGGAGTATCTACTGATAGGCCGTCGTAAGTCTTACTGAATCCGGCTATAGAAGTTCAGTGTTTGAAGTTGGAATGCATTGAATCACGAGGCCTTATTACTCTCCTCAAGTCTCGTGCAGTAAGTGTTCTCCCTTGCCACCTGCGTCTGCGGGACCGGCACACAGCGATGGTTATGTAATGCCCTTGTTGAAAAATATTAATAATAATAGAAGAGAGGTTGTGGTATGGCCTCCAGTTGTTTTCACATTGTACAACGGCACGGAACAAACTGCAAACAGTCGCGCCGAGGAAAAAACAAACAGCCGACAATGCAATTGTTAAAAAAAAAAAAAAAAAAAAAAAGTATCAACATCACACAGAACAAAAGAAGAAAGAGCATTTCCAGCATCCAAAACCAAGCCTGGCACCCGGAAAAGAGGAGCAATGAGAGTCTTTGAAAATCCAGAGAACTATATCATATCATAGTCGGAATGAAACATAAAGAGAGCGTGCCAGCAGGCGGTCGTCTGCACCTCGCCGCGCACACTGTATATAAAATGGAAAAGTAAATTAGGAAGTAACTGGGAAATGAGCATACAAACAGAGAGAATCAAATCCAGCCTCAGTGGAATCCAGCAGGAGTGGAGTCTGGAGCAGAAAAAAATTGCTTTGCTGAATACAAAAAAAAAAAAAGGTTGCCAGTTTTCTCGGGAACTTCCCACTCACGTGGCATCTGCCGCCGCTCACCATTACAGAGCACAGAACAGTATTACAGGAAGAATGGAAAATAAAATGGAAAGGAAAAATGTCAGTCAGTCACATCCTACTATTAACATCATTTTCTGTGCCTGAACTTTATCTGAACTCTTTCTTCTACTTAAACAAAAAGTGTGCAGATTTCATAATGCCCACATCCAACCACAGACTACATAAAGGGAAGACTGGCAACCCCCCAAATACAGTAAAAATAATAAAATAAAAAAAAGGACTTTAACGGCACGGCATGAGGCAAGACAACAAATTTGTAAACCAATTATGTGTATACTTTATTTCACATAAAAAAAAAGTTAAAGCTTACGCCACATATCCCCCCCTGAGGAAGCCACGTGACCCTGTGGCATAACGAGTAGGGGAGGGGCTTGATTCACAATGCTAGTAAGGTGAACAGGAGACCAGTAAATATACTAAAGAAACCCCAATGTCTGATGGTGTACAGTGTACTGTATTCTTGTATGCTGGCAATATCTGGCGTGATATAGCACCTGCAAAAATTGAGTATTTGCAGTTCAATGTTTCTAAATGTAAAATAATGCACTTAGGGAAAAATAATCCCTTGAGAGAGTACAACATTGGGAGTTGCAAAATCAGCAAACAGTGTGATCAGGTAGTGTTAAAGGCAAATACCTGTAGAATACTAGGATGCATCACTAGAGGGGTCACCAGCAGGAGGAAGGAGGTCCTGATCCCTCTATATAGATCTTTATATCACTAGAGGGGTCACCAGCAGGAGGAAGGAGGTCCTGATCTCTCTAATTAGATCTTTATATCACTAGAGGGGTCTTCATCGGGAGGAAGGAGGTCCTGATTCCTCTACATAGATTTTTGTATCACTAGAGGGGCCTTCATCAGGAGTAAGGAGGTCCTGATTCCTCTATATAGATCTTTATATCACTAGAGGGGTCACCAGCAGGAGGAAGGAGGTCCTGATCTCTCTAATTAGATCTTATATCACTAGAGGGGTCACCAGCAGGAGCAAGGAGGTCCTGATCCCTCTATATAGATCTTTATATCACTAGAGGGGTCTTCATCGGGAGGAAGGAGGTCCTGATTCCTCTACATAGATTTTTGTATCACTAGAGGGGCCTTCATCAGGAGGAAGGAGGTCCTGATTCCTCTATATAGATCTTTATATCACTAGAGGGGTCTTCATCAGGAGGAAGGAGGTCCTGATTCCTCTATATAGATCTTTATATCACTAGAGGGGTCTTCATCGGGAGGAAGGAGGTCCTGATTCCTCTAATTAGATCTTATATCACTAGAGGGGTCACCAGCAGGAGCAAGGAGGTCCTGATCCCTCTATATAGATCTTTATATCACTAGAGGGGTCTTCATCGGGAGGAAGGAGGTCCTGATTCCTCTACATAGATTTTTGTATCACTAGAGGGGCCTTCATCAGGAGTAAGGAGGTCCTGATTCCTCTATATAGATCTTTATATCACTAGAGGGATCACTAGCAGGAGGAAGGAGGTCCCGATTCCTCTATATAGAACCCCATTTCTACCGTTTGACCCAAATTGTGAAAGTATGCAGAGAACTGAGAGAAAGCTCTGTTCCTTTCGGTGTCCAGCCAGAGAGACCAAACCCACTTTATTGGTCCCTTTAAAAACAACATGACATCACACACACAAGCACATTTGATTGGTTCAGTCTATACATTTCAGCCCCTTATTACATGCCCCCTGTGACGTCTGATCTTTGCACACTGCACACATTCTCCTTTGTAAGTCCATTTATGGTATGGAGGCTCTCATAGCACTAACAGCCTCGTGTGAGTCCAGGCATAAAAGTCCATTGTGGAATGTCCAGGCACAGGTTTCAAAGTCTTTGGGGGCCATCTTCTTCACTCGATGGGATGGGCCGGAAGGAGAGAGTATAGAAGTGCGTACAAGGGAGGGCTAACAGCTGTCTTCACTTTATTACTTCCTGAAGGTTCCTTTAACCCTATAATGTCTCTTAAGGTAAGTAACAGCACTGTGGTATATTTTTACACATACATATGTAACATTTGAGTAGCTCAGGAGGAAAGTAATCATAACACAAAATAGCACAGAATAAAATATTGATTTTATTTCACTTCCAACACAATCTTTATATCACTAGAGGGGTCGCCAGCAGGAGGAATGAGGTCCGGATCCCTCTATATAGATCTTGATATCACCAGAGGGGTCACCAGCAGGAGGAAGGAGGTCCTGATCCCTCTATATAGATTTTTAAATAACTAGAGGGGTCTTCATCAGGAGGAAGGAGGTCCTGAGTTCTCTATATAGATCTTTATATCACTAGAGGGGTCACCAGCGGGAGGAAGGAGGTCCTGATCCCTCTATATAGATCTTTATATCACTAGAGGGGTCACCAGCAGGAGGAAGGAGGTCCTGATCCCTCTATATAGATCTTTATATCACTAGAGGGATCACCAGCAAAAGGGAGGAGGTCCTGATTCCTCTATATAGATCTTTAGATCACTAGAGGGATCACCAGCAAAAGCAAGGAGGTCCTGATCCCTCTATATAGATTTTTAAATAACTAGAGGGATCACCAGCAGGAGGAAGGAGGTCCTGATTCCTCTATATAGATCTTTATATCACTAGAGGGATCACCAGCAGGAGGAAGGAGGTCCTGATCCCTCTATATAGATCTTTATATCACTAGAGGGGTCACCAGCAAAAGGGAGGAGGTCCTGATCCCTCTATATAGATCTTTATATCACTAGAGGGGTCTTCATCAGGAGGAAGGAGGTCCTGAGTCCTCTATATAGATCTTTATATCACTAGAGGGGTCACCAGCGGGAGGAAGGAGGTCCTGATTCCTCTATAGAGATCTTTATATCACTAGAGGGGTCACCAGCAGGAGGAAGGAGGTCCTGATTCCTCTATATAGATCTTTATATCACTAGAGGGGTCACCAGCGGGAGGCCCTGATTCCCCTACAAAAATCTATAGTGAGCCCTCCTTAAGAATACTGTGTCCGGGGGGGGGGGGGGGGGTGATTTAAACCTTTAAATACATCAAAGGGGTGAATAAGGTTCAGGAACAACGTTTTTTTCACTACGAAACCAAAATCGAGAACACAGGGACCTGACCTCAAACTAACTGGAGGGAAGTTCAAAACAAATTCTAGAAAGTATTATTTTACAGAAAGGGTAGTTGATGCTTGGGATAAACTTCCAGCAGAGGTAGCGAGACAGTCAACAGTAAATAGCTTCAAACATGCTTGAGACAAATATAGATCTATGACAAAAACAGCTAAAGTGACACAGAAGCCTCGTACACACGAGAGGTTTTCCTGCCAGGAAAACTGCCAAGAGAGCTTTTGACCGGGAAAACCGGCCGTGTTTTTGCTTCCTCGCCGTTTTCTCGACATGAAAACTGCCGGGAATCTGGGCGAAAAAAAAAGGGAACCTGCCCTCTATTTTCCCGCCGGGATTCCTGTCGGTTTTAAACCCGGCAGTTTTCCTATGGGGAAAGACTGCGAGGGAGCATACACACGGCTGTGATTCCCGGCCAAAGCTCACCCGCAGTTTTCCAGACGGGAAAACCTCTCGCGTGTACACGGGGAAACTTACCGAGCAGGTTCTCAGTTTTCCCGTCGGGATTCCCGGCGGACTTTATACCGCCGCCAATCCCGGTGGTGAGTACAGGACTTAACCACTTGAGGACCGCCTAACGCCGATAAACGTCGGCAGAGTGGCACGGCTGGGAACAAGGGCGTACAGGTATGTTGCCCTTTAAGTGTCCAGCCGTAGGCTAACAGCTACTTTTAATGCCCCTTGAGGTTTGAAGAAATGTAGAAACATGGCGTTGTATAGCAAACATTTGTAAACTCAAGCATCACTACTTTAGACAATAAAATATAAACTACAAATAGTAAATCAAATACACCTATGCACATATGTTTGTTTCACTTAGTTAAAGTGGAGGTTCACCCTATAAAAAAAATTTAACACTGCATCCAGCACCGTGCTGCATATAAAATGTCACTGACCTTTAATTTTATTTCCCCGTAGATATCGTTTAGCCGTGGAATTCACCGCGGCTTCCGGGTAGGGAATCCCGCGGGAGTGGGCGTTCCTATTGACATGCCAATCAATTGGCATGCTAACCGACGGCGCACACAACACGTCACGACTTCCCGAAAGAAGCTCGGGTCGGCTCGGCTCTATTCGGTGCCGGTGCGCAGGCGCCGAATAGAGCCGAGCCGACCTGAGCTTCCTTCGGGAAGTCGTGACGCGCTGTGTGCGCCATCGTTTAGCATGCCAATTGATTGGCATGTCAATAGGAACGCCCACTCCCGCGGGATTCCCTACCCGGAAGCCGCGGTGAATTCCACGGCTAAACGATATCTACGGGAAAAAATAAAATAAAGGTCAGTGACATTTTATATGCAGCACAGTGCTGGATGCAGTGTTAACATTTTTTTCTAGGGTGAACCTCCACTTTAAAGTGGAGATCCTTCCAAAAATGGAACTTCCGCTTTTCGGAATGCTCCCCCCCCCCTCCGGTGTCACATTTGCCACCTTTCAGGAGGGAGGAGGGAGAAGATACCTGTGTAATCCAGGTGTTTGCTCCCACTTCCGGGCATA
The DNA here is from genome assembly GCF_905171775.1 of Rana temporaria. Taxonomy (NCBI): domain Eukaryota; kingdom Metazoa; phylum Chordata; class Amphibia; order Anura; family Ranidae; genus Rana; species Rana temporaria. The sequence goes on along the minus strand of NC_053495.1, from coordinate 207,262,901 downwards.
GGTCGCCGCGGTGACCTACGCCATGTCCGGTGCCTCATCCACTACCCCCCCTGCTGTCTTCTGGGAGACACACAGGTCCCAGAAGATAGCAGGGACCAGTGAGATTGCGCAGAGCCAATCGCGCATGGCGCAGTAGGGAGCCAGGAAGGCTTCACTTCCGGATTCCCTTACCAAAGATGGCGGAGCCTCCACCCGAGAGCTGAGGGACAGATCGGCTTCAGGTGCCGACATTGTGGGCGCCCCGGAAAGGTAAGTGTCCAAAAATAAAAAGTCAGCAGCTGCAGTATTTGTAGCTGCTGACTTTTATTTTATTTATTTTTTCGGCGGACCTCCGTTTTAAGCGCTGCCTATTATTAGTGTGTATTGTATTCCTATTTATTTATAGGTTAGCAGCGAACACTGGGGTATTGATGGTGGCCTAGTTACACAGTGCTGGGGTTGTTATTTTGTTTCATCACAAGGCGGACAGCTGTAGCGTCTCTATACTATTACCGTGTCACCGGTTCAGGAAAGGCAAACATAACCCCCCCCCCCCCCCCCATTGAAGCTCCTTCCAATTTGATGTCAGGTTTGTTTCTGTGAATCAATTTTGTGCTACATATTTACTAATTTGTGTGCCCTTTCTACAGACACGCATTGTCCCCGCCAATGATTAGAATGCAGGAGATTGGAAAACCTTACCAACACTAAGAGCTCGCTCCTACAATGACCTGCGTGGCCGCAATCCTGCTGGGACTGTCACAGCTCTTTGGTAAATGAAAATCTAAATCTTCAAAGTGCTGCTCTTAGCAGAACAATGACATACATATCATTTAAAGCTGAAGTCTAATCTGCCTATATTTTGCCTTCCCTGGTTCCCCCCCCCCCCCCCCCCCCCCTTTATCAACATGCTAATTACATTTTTAAATAAAATCTTTCTATTTCTCATATCTATCTAATTTAGACCCAGTGATGTCATCACAGGGTCTGTATGCATCTCTGTGCAATTCAGGCAGACCATGGCTGGCGGGCAGGTGAGCGGCTGGGTAGGCACTGGCTGGTATGAGAGCCAGATACACAAAGGTTACATACGCCGCAAACGTTAGAGCGAGAACAATAATTCTAGTACTAGGCCTCCTCTGTAACTCCTCTGTAGCCGGTCTAAATGCGGCAATGCTGAATTTGACGGTTCCCGCGCGCATGCTCGGGGTGATGTCATCGCCGCTTTGGGCCAACTAACCTCCGGGTATCTCTGGAGAAGAGACCCTTCAGAGGGGATGTGATTGCAATGTACAAATACCGTACCGGTGACCCCACAATAGGGATAAAACTTCTTTTGCGGAAGAGAGTTTAACAAAACACGTGGCCACTCATCAAAATTAGGAGAAAAGAGGTTTAACCTTAAACTACGTAGAGGGTTCTTTACAGTAAGAGCGGCAAGGATGTGGAATTCCCTTCCACAGGCGGTGGTCTCAGAGGGGAGGCATCGATAGTTTTAAGAAACTATTATATAAGCACCTGAACGACCACAACATACAGGGATATACAAGGTAATACTGACATATACTGTATGTAACGGGAGGGCCGTGGGACCCAGAAGCTCTAAGGCCCCGTACAGACGAGAGGTTTTCCGACGGACCATTTCCAGCGGACATCCTCCGGATTTGGATCCGATGGCTTTTACATACCATCGGATCAAAATCCGCGCGGAAAACATCCGCGGTCACGTGTCGCGCCGTCGCCGCGACGATGACGCGGCGACGTGCGCAACGCTGGAAGGTAAACACTTCCACGCATGCGTCGAATCATTACGACGCATGCGAGGGATGGGAGCGGACGGACTGATCCGGTGAGTCTGTACAGACGACCGGATCAGTCCGCTGGACTGGATCCCAGCGGATAGATTTTGTAGCATGCTACAAAATGTTTAACCGCTGGAAATCCGTCGGCTGGATTTTTATCCGCCGAAAAATGTCCGCTCGGGCCTACACACGACCGGATCTATCCACTGGAACTGATCCGCGGATCAATCCCAGCGGATAGATCCTCTCTCGTGTGTACAGGGCCTTACACAGATTGAGCCAGGAAATAAGGGACATATGTTGGATTGTTTTAACATGGGTCTGTAATCCTCAATATATTCAAGAATGTCTGCAAGAACTATTTACAGGTTGTTGATTCTGAACCCAACAGGTCAATAAAGAGTGACTCATTCAAGGTGGGAACATAGACTGTTAAGGTGTTAATGTCGTCTGCGACTGTGATGTAAATTAACCTTAGTATGGCTCCCAAAGACCTTTCATTGTGTTATGCTAATTGACACTGTATTGTGTGAATTTCTATTGATGATAAATGTGGATTGGGAGTTAGCACAGTCTAAATAAAGGTCAGATGTCTGACTTATCAAATGATTAGTAATTAGCTCATGTTAATTATGTCAGACCTGGTGCCAGAAAGTCTGACTAAAAGATGTGTATTGGAGGCTCGTTAGTAACCATTGTATGATGTTGTGGGTGGAGTGTTTCAATTTTCAATTTGATTACTGCAAGTATTCTTTTTGGTGTATATAAGAGCCTGCCTTCTCAATAAAGATGGTCTATTCCTGTTGAACCAGAGAACAGAGCTGTGTCTCGTTTCTGGGGGGAAATCTGTATGGGTCGTGTCGCCGGATTGTGGAGTGTCGATAAGCTGTCTTGGGCTCGGAATGGAATATCGTAAACGGATTTAACCTCTGTCCCATTTGGGGTTCCGTTACACTGTATTTATTGGCGTATAACACTCACTTTTTTTAAACTTGAAAATAGAGGGTAAACTGTGCCTGCGTGTTATACGCAGGGGGCTGTGGAAAGTTTTTTTCCTGAAACTTCCCTCTTAACCACTTTAGACCCGGACCTTTAGGCAGCTAAAGGACCCGGACAGTTTTTGCGATTCGGCACTGCGTCGCTTTAACTGACAATTGCGCGGTCGTGCGACATGGCTCCCAAACAAAATTGGCGTCCTTTTTTCCCCACAAATAGAGCTTTCTTTTGGTGGTATTTGATCACCTCTGCGGTTTTTATTTTTTGCTCTATAAACAAAAATAGAGCGACAATTTGGAAAAAAATGCAATATTTTTTACTTTTCGCTATAATAAATTTTCCCCAAAAATATATATAATTTTTTTTCCTCAGTTTAGGCCGATACGTATTCTTCTACCTATTTTTGGTATAAAAATAAATTGCAATAAGCGTTTATCGGTTGGTTTGCCCAAAATTTATAGCATTTACAAAATAGGGGATAGTTTTATTGCATTTTTTTTTTTTTACTACCAATTAGCGGCGATCAGTGATTTTTTTCGTGACCGCAACATTATGGCGGACACTTCAGACCATTTTGACACATTTTTGGGACCATTGTCATTTTCACAGCAAAAAATGCATTAAAAATGCATTGTTTACTGTGAAAATTACAAATTGCAGTTTGGGAGTTAACCACAAGGGGGAGCTGAAGGGGTTATGGATGACCTCATGTCTGTTTCTAACTGTAGGGGGGTGTGGCTGTAGGTGTGACATCATCGATTGTGTTTCCCTATAAAAGGGAACACACGATCGATCACAGCACCACAGTGAAGACCGGGGAAGCCGTGTTTAGACACAGCTCTCCCCGTTCTTCAGCTCCGGGGACCGATCGCAGGACTCCAGCGGCGATCGGGTCCCGCGGTCACGGAGCTTCGGACCGGGTCCCACGGCTGGGCACTTAAAGAGGACGTACTGTACGTGCTTGTGCCCAGCCGTGCCATTCTGCCAACGTATATGTGCAGGAGGCGGTCCTTAAGTGGTTAAAGTTAGGGTGCGTGTTATACACCGATAAATACGGTAATCACACACACAGGTTGGACTTGATGGACTTGTTTCTTTTTTCAACCTCACCTACTATGTAACTATGTAAAGAACAAGTCCCATTCCTGTAGACAAGGACACGAAAGCTGCATCCACCAGTTATATCCCCATAAGTGATTCTGAGACTTTTCAGTTCCAACGTCCGATTATGTCTGCCATTCTTACAAATTGTTCACATCTTTCGAGCCCTCAATTTATATTCTATTTCAAGAAATACGGACAAGTCTTGTCATTTTCTACAAAAAGAACAATCCAGAAAACCGCCAGAGCAAAAGGAAAAGGTTTTTCCTTCAAACCACAATGAATATATCTTTTCAATTATGAGTCGTAGCGCGGCGGTTGCTGTACGATATCTAGGTGGGAGACGAAGAAGGTCTTTCAGGTCTTTTTTTTTTGGCCTCTGTGCCGGCGCCCTTGAAGTGGAATAGGAAGCACTGAGCTTATTGCTGGCTGGCGATGCAGACCTTGAAATTAAACCATATCACTCTCCACCGTGCCAAGATCAAACCCTTATCTGAACTAATTAGAAAGCACAAGCTAAGCCCATCGCCCAGATCAAGACAACAGTTTACAGTAGAATATTCTCATTAACCTGACTCTAATACATGCAATCCTCTTTTCCACGCTTCGAGATTAATCTCTGGCTGTTGGGAAGGCTCTATGCGGTTATTTATACCGCTCAATGAAGGTCTTGCGCAACAAATAATAATTCCCTAATTGATGGGAATTATCCATCTCTCGCTTGTTGACCACATAATATTTGTGTGCCTTCAAGGTCACACTGTGTTCCCCGGTCAAGCTTTTTACGAGGCGGCGTCTAGAAAAAAAAACGGACAATTTGTTTCCCTACTGATCGAAAAAAAAGAGAGAGAGACTCGATGGCCATGGCAATTAATGAAACGTGTATAACAAGACCCAGATGACCTCTCCAAATCGTACAATTATACTGCAAGGCTAATGGCTTTGAAGCCTGGTGCAGGATATTTAATTTCCTACCCAGGGACAGAGAAACGAAGGTACCAGCGGGATCATCGACAAGAAGGCTTCTTTTAAGAATCCGAGAGCATAAACTTTCCGCGGAAAGCGGAGACACTTCAAAAGTTTGAGTTACAGTTTCTGCTTGAAGTTGGGGGCATCGGCAGCCCTGGCTCCTGGGATTTGTCCAGAACCTGATAAAGAATCAGGAAGTTTAAGGGAGTAAGTGCCTGGCGTAGTAATAGGTTGCTCTCAATTCAGAAAAGAAAGTCTTCTTCACAAACTTCTACATTTTTGATGCTCAATACTGTAGTAATAAGTGCAGGCCAGCAGTTTTTAAAGTGGAACTATAGTTAAAAATAAAAAAAAGTCTCTTCTGTAACAAAGTATTACCCGATAACCACTACGGGGTAGATTCATAAAGACTTATGACAGGCGTATCAGTAGATACGCCGTCGTAAGTCCGAATCCCCGCCGTCGTATATTTAGGCGTATTCTCAAACTGAGATACGCTTAAATATTGCCAAGATACGACCGGCGTAAGTCTCCTACGCCGTCATATCTTAAAGTGGAGTTCCACCCATAAATATAACATTACATCAGTAGTTTTAAAAAAATGTCATTAGTCCTTTACGAAAAATTTTTTTTTTTTTAGATGCCTTCAAAGTGTTGTTGCTAGGCAGAATAGTTAATCTTCCCACTTCCTGCACCTAGGTGCTTAATGCACCGCACAGACTCCTGGGAATGTAGTGGGCGTAACTTACCAGGAGTCTGTGCACTCCCCAGTCTCAAAGAATCATGTGACTTGGACAGCACAGGTGCTGAAACCTGATCTGACACTGCTTGTGTAGCACTGAGCATGTGTGAGATCTGCAAGGCTGAAATCCAGGAAGTCATACAGTCTGGCTTCATGATGCCTACACTTAAGATGGCCCCAGTCAATTTCTATTTTATAAAGTGTCTAAATGCTGTAACAACCTAACAAAACGGACCTTAGTTTACAGACTAACTTTACTAGAATACATTAAGCTTGTGTATTACAGGGGTATTTATATTTAAAAAGTGAAATTGTGGCCAGAACTCCGCTTTAACTGCATATTTACGCTGGCCGCTAGGGGCTTGTACACTGATTTACGCCTAGAATATGTAAATCAGCTAGATACGCTTATTCACGAACGTACGCCCGGCCGTTGCAGTAAAGATACGCCGTTTACGTAAGGGGTTTTCAGGCGTAAAGATAAACCACCAAAAACATGGCGCAGCCAATGTTAAGGATGGACGTCGGAACCGCGTCCAATTTTTCAAATTTTACGTCGTTTGCGTAACTCGTCCGTGAATGGGGCTAGCCGTAATTTACGTTCACGTCGAAAGCATGACGATTTGCCAACGTCATTTGGAGCATGCGCACTGGGATACGTCCACGGACGGCGCATGCACCGTTCGATCGAAACGTCATTTACGTGGGGGTTACAGTTAATATACATAAAACACGCCCACAGCTTCAACATTTGAATTAGGCGGGCTTCACCTACCCTAATACGCTACGCTGCCGTAACTTTGGCGGCAAAATCGTTGAAAATACCAAACTCGCCTCTCAAAGTTACGGCGGCGTAGCGTATAGGAGATACGCTACGCCCGCCTAAAGGTACGTGAATCTACCCCTACATGTATAAAAACATTTTTTTTTATAGAAAATTACATAGAACCCCTAAACATTATCTATTTGTAAGCAGAAGCCCTAGAGAAGAGGGGGGGGGGGGTTGTTGCGTCTGGTATTTGCACAGCGGTTTTTCAAATGCAATTATTTTTTTAGATAAATAAAAAAATAAAATTTCTTCATCAATTTAGGCCAATATGTATTCTGCTACATGTTTTTGTCCAAAAAACAATAAAAAAAATCCCAATAAGTGTATATTGTTCGGTTTGTGCAAAAGTTATCATGTCTACAAACTATGGGATATTTTTATGACATTATTTATTTGTTTTACTAGTAATGGCAGCGATCAGCGATCTTTAGCAGGACTGTGACATTGCGGCAGACAAACCGGACACTTAGGCCCCTTTCACACTGGGGCGGGAGGTGCGGTGGTGGTAAAGCGCCGCTACTTTTAGTAGCGCTTTACCGTTGGAACTGCTGCAGTATTTGGCCACTAGCGGTGCGACTTTACCCCGCGCTAGTGGCCGAAAAAAGGTTAATACCGCCAGCAATGTGCCTCTGCAGAGGCGTATAGCCGCGGTTTCCCATTGCTTTCAATGGGAAGAAGCGGTGGAGGAGCGGTAAACACACTGCTCCTTCACTGCTTTAAAGATGCGGCTAGCAGGACTTTTGGAGCAGTCCTGCTAGCGCACCGCGCTGTTTCAGGTCGGTTTGCACCCGCTATTTTTAGCGCTATAGCGCCTGCAAACCGCCCCAGTGTGAAAGGGGTCTTAAACTAAAACTTTTGACACTTTTTTGGGAACCAGTGATATTATTACAGTGAACAGTGCTAAAAATATGCACTGTTACTGTACTAATGACACCATCAAGAAGGGGGCTAACACCAGGGGCGATCAAAGGGTTAAGTGTGTCCCTAGGGGGTGGTTGCTGTGTGGAGACAGACTCACTGGATGAACACAGAGATCCTAGCAGGAACACAAGATCACTGTGTTCTTCCCTGTCAAAATGGGGATCTGCCTTGTTTACATAGATAGATCCCTGTTCTGCCTGTCTGTGGAGCGATCGCGGGTGCCCAGTGTAAATGGCGTCCGCAAGAGTGGCTCCCTCTATGGCCAATCATCGCACGCGCTGTCTATTGCACAAAATGACATACAGGTACATGGTTTCGCACAATAGAGCCGACCTGACGCAGTATATGTACTGCGGCTGGTCTGCAAGTGGTTAATACATTTTAATGCACAAAAACAAAATATAATACCCAATTTTTTGGTAAGATCTAAAAAACGATGTTACGCTGAGTGAATAGATACCAAACATGTCATGCTTTTTACTTAAAAATTCCCATTGGTGACACTTTAAAAACTGTTATAGGTTACTAGCTTAGGGTTTGGTACAAGAAATATTGCTTTCATTCTGACGTTTGCAGCAATACCTCACATGTGATTGCTGTTTATATATACATGCGGGACCAGCACGTGCATTTGCCTTTGTGTGCGAACATTTTACATGGTTTCTTTATTTATGTTTGATTCATTTTATATATCACAAAGGATGAACAAAATCCCTGGTGACAGCATGGGCCACGACAGGTTCCCTTTATGGAGAGATCTGGGGTCTTTAAGACCCCAGGCCTCTCTTCTGGCCACTAATGTAGCCAATCAGACACAGACGGGTCATCCCTGGCCGGTAAAGGGCGGGTAAACAAAGAGCCAAAACCAGAAGTCACAAAATCAGTGCTGCTTCTGGTCTCGGAACATCATCAGTTTCTCTCACTGTGTGCCCTGATCGCTCAGGAAAGCCTGGCAAAGGCGGCGGCGGGTGGGACCCCCTTTCTGCCATCTTTAAAAGGGACAGAAAAAGCCAGCAAATATTGCAATTTGCACAATATTTAAAGCGGAGTTCCATCCACTTTTTAATCTTCTCCTCACCCGGTTTTCCAGGTCTTCTGTCTCTCTTCTGGTTTTTCCTCTCCTTGGCCATGTACGTAATATCTTGTGACGCACTGGGAGGTGTGTGTCATGATTCCCAGGAGTCAGTGGGCATCGCCGCCGCTCAGCATCGCGAGATATCCAGGGTGCAATGCACATGCGCAAGATCGGGAGGTGCGTGCTGGGTAGCCAGCAGCACCGTAATCCTGAAAGAGAGTCGGAGTGGGCTTCACGTGCCCACAATGAAGATGGAAGCGCTCAGGACGACGAACTCTAACGTAAGTACGTTCTAAAAAAAAGGGATTTTTAATACAGCTTACCTGTAAAATCCTTTTCTTGGAGTACATCACGGGACACAGAGCGGCATATTCATTACTATATGGGTTATATGGAGTACCTTCAGGTGTTGACACTGGCAATCTCAAACAGGAAATGCCCCTCCCTATATAACCCCCTCCCATAGGAGGAGTACCTCAGTTTTGTAGCAAGCAGTATGCCTCCCAAAATGGTCCCCAAAAAGAGGGGTGGGAGCTCTGTGTCCCGTGATGTACTCCAAGAAAAGGATTTTACAGGTAAGCTGTATTAAAAATCCCTTTTTCTTTATCGTACATCACGGGACACAGAGCGGCATATTCATTACTATATGGGATGTCCCAAAGCAATGCTCACAATGAGGGGAGGGAGAACATCTCCAAGACAAAAGGATTTAATTTAGAGAATACTCAAATCATAATAAATCCAACTTAGTTGAGAAAAATAATCTTAAATTTTAAATTTAACTCAAAAAAGAGGAGCCCCCGGATTCCGAGGGTCTCAAACTGCAGCCTGCAGCACTGCCTGCCCAAAGGCTGTATCAGAATTCCTTTTTACGTCCAACTGGTAGAACTTTGTAAACGTGTGGACAGAAGACCAGGTTGCCGCCTTGCAAACTTGAGCCATAGAGATCTGGTGGTGTGCTGCCCAGGAGGCGCCCATGGCCCTAGTAGAATGAGCCTTTAATGATACTGGAGGAGGCAACCCTTTCAAGCCGTAGGCCTGAGTGATTAATTGCTTAATCCACCTAGAAATGGTGGACTTTGCAGCTGCCTGCCCCTTCTTGGGCCCATCCGGTAATACGAACAGCACATCTGTTTTCCGGATCTTCTTTGTAGCTTTAAGATAGGCCTTCATGGCCCTGACGATATCCAAGGTATGCAGCAACCCTTCCTTTCTGGAAGTAGGTTTAGGGAAGAAGGATGGTAATACCAAATCCTGGTTCAAATGAAAACTGGATACAACCTTCGGTAGGAAGGAAGGATGAGGGCGGAGAACGACCCTGTCCTTATGAAAAATAAGATATGGTTCCTTACAGGATAAGGCCGCCAGTTCCGATACTCTTCTTGCGGAAACTATGGCGACCAAAAATACTAACTTTCTTGTCAGTAAAACCAAAGGAATTTCAGCCAACGGCTCAAACGGTTGTTAACAAGGTTTAAATCCCACGGGCAAAGCGGGGATTTAACTGGAGGTTTAATACGTAAGACCCCTTGAAGGAAGGTCTTAACCAGCGAGTGGGTGGCCAGCGGCCGCTGAAACCACACTGACAGAGCAGAAATCTGTCCTTTGATTATGCTTAATGCCAATCCTTTATCCACTCCTAGCTGGAGAAAACGTAATACTCTATCGATGGTAAATTTGCGAGAAAGCCATCGCTTGGACTCACACCAGCCTACATAGGCCTTCCAGACCCTGTAATAAATCACCCTAGAGACCGGTTTCCTGGCTCTGATTAGGGTAGAGATTACTTTCTGAGACAGACCTCTACCCCTGAGAATCAGGGATTCAGTTTCCAGGCTGTCAAATTTAGATGCCGTAAGGCAGGGTGGAGGATCGGACCTTGCGATAGCAGGTCTGGCCGTAGAGGAAGAGTCCAAGGGTCTCCCACTACCATCTTTAAGATTAGTGAGTACCATGCCCTTCTGGGCCATGCTGGAGCTACCAGGATGACTGGTATGTGCTCCACCCGGATCCTGCGCCGCAGGCGGGGTAGTAACTGGAGCGGGGGAAACGCATAAAGAAGTTTGAACTAATGCCAAGGGCAAACCAACGCATCGATTCCGCAGGCCATCGGATCCCTTGAGCGGGACATGAACCTGTCTAGCTTCTTGTTGAGTCTCGATGCCATGATATCCACGTCCGGCACTCCCCATCTTTGGCAGAGTGCTTGAAAGATTTGTGGATGCAGAGACCATTCCCCCGGCAAAAGAGTCTGGCGGCTTAAGAAGTCCGCCTGAAAGTTGTCCACTCCTGGAATGAATATTGCCGATATGCAGGGCACATGAGCCTCTGCCCATAGGAGAATCAAGCTCACCTCTCTCTGAGCGGCTTGACTCCTGGTTCCCCCTTGGTGATTTATGTATGCCACGGCCGTGGCATTGTCTGATTGAATTCTCACCGGGAACCCCTGCAATTTTGACGTCCAAGCCCTGAGGGCTAGTCGAGCAGCTCTGAGCTCCAAGATGTTGATGGGCAACTGCTTCTCTGGCGTTGCCCAAGTACCTTGGCGAGTGCAACCATCCAAAATTGCTCCCCAGCCCGTCAGGCTGGCGTCTGTGGTCACTATCTTCCAAGCCACTGGGCTGAAAGACTTCCCCTTCAGTAGATTCTGAGGGTCTAACCACCAGCACAGACTTTGTCGGACTCTTGATGAGAGCGGCAACGGGATATCCAAGGCCTGCGGCCTTCTGCTCCATGCTGACAGGATGGCTGCCTGCAGGATGCGAGTGTGGCTCTGGGCGTATGGTACCGCCTCGAATGTGGCCACCATCTTGCCTAGTAATCTCATACATAGGCGAATAGTCGGTTCCTTCTTGCTTAGAACCAGTAGGATTAATTCCTTGATGGCTTTGACCTTCCTCAGAGGTAGAAACACTCTTTGTTGTTCTGTGTCTAATCTCATGCCGAGATATTCCAACTGCCTTGTGGGCAGGAAAGCTGACTTTTCTCGATTTAGGACCCAGCCGAACTTCTCGAGGTATTGGACCGTGAGGGCCACTGCTCGCTCCAAGCCGGGAGACGAGTGATCTATGACTAGGAGGTCGTCCAGGTATGCTAGGATCGTGACCCCTTGGATCCTTAGTTTGGCTAGGATTGGAGCTAGGACCTTCGTGAACACCCGGGGGGCCGTAGCCAACCCGAAGGGAAGCGCCACGAATTGGAAGTGACGCGAAGCCACCATGAAGCGTAGATATCTTTGATGTGGCTGATAAATTGGAAGATGAAGGTAGGCATCCTTTATGTCTATGGACGCCATGAAGTCGTCCTTTTGGAGTGTGGTAGCTGCTGACCGCACGGTTTCCATCCGAAATGAGCGGATCTTTAGGTATGTATTTACCATCTTTAGGTCCAAAATTGGCCTGACATCTCCATTGGACTTCGGGATGATGAATAGGTTGGAGTAGAAACCTAGCCCCTGTTCCAGGACTGGTACCTCTACTATTACTTCCTGGGAAAGTAGATGATGATTTAATGCCGACATTAATGCGGCTCCTTTCTCCGGATCGTTTGGAATCCTCGACTCCTGGAAATGAAGAGGAGGAAACCTTAGGAAATCTAATTTGTAGCCCGTGGCCACGGAAGACCGTACCCACTCGTCGGGAATGCTGGCTTCCCAAACCTCTGAAAAGAGTCGCAGCCTTCCCCCCACCTTCGTGGGTGGGGGCGCCCCTTCATAAGGTCGGCTTGGGGGCTGGGTTTGCTGGTTTGCGAACCCACTGCTTTCTGCCTTTAGCAGCCTGTCCTTGTGATTTGCTGTTGAAGCCGAAGTTTGCTTTCGCAGGAGGCCGTCGATACTGTTTGGCATTAGAGGGCCCCTGCCCAGGGGAGTACTGTCGTTTAAACGCAGGCCCCTGAAACTTCCTCTTAGTTGGCAAGAGAGTACTTTTGCCATTTGAAATGGTTTGAATGTATTTATCTAGGTCTTCTCCGAAGAGTCGTCCTCCATGGAAGGGGAACCCTACCAGGAGCTTCTTGCATGGGGGCTCGGCCTCCCAGCTTTTTAACCATAAGAGTCTTCTCATATGGATAAGGGATAACGATAAACGTGACGCTTGCTGGATAGAATCCTTAATTGCGTCTACTGTAAAACATATGGCCTTAGGGACATCCGAAAATTCTTCTGCCTGCTGGGCAGGAATAAGTTTAAGCATCTGCTTAACCTGATCCGATAATGCTTGAGCAACCCCAATCGCAGCCACAGCTGGCTGTACTACTGCCCCTGCAGTAGTGAAGGAGTTCTTAAGTAGTGCTTCCAAGCGTTTATCAACTGGATCCTTGAATACCTGTATGTTTTCTACAGGGCATGTTAATGATTTGTTAATACATGAGATGGCTGCGTCCACTGCAGGAGTAGCCCATTTCTTGGAAAATTTATCTTCCATAGGATATAGGGCAGAGAATCTTTTAGGTGGTAAGAAGATTTTTCTGGCTTGTTCCAATCTTGGAACAAAACTCCCTCTAGTAGAGGGTGGATCGGAAATACTGCATTGCTTTGAGGCGCCCTCAGTGAGCCCAAAGCTGAAACCGTAGATACCTGGAGATCTGGTACTGGCAAGTTGAATGCATTTATGGACCAAGTCCGTTAAGGCTTGAGTCCACCAGCTCTCCCCTTGGGAGACTGCTCCAGACTCCTCTGTATCCGGATCTTCGATCCCTGAACCTACTTGGTCCTTGTCCAAGAGGTCGTCCAATTCCCCTGAGGAAAGGACCTCCTCTTCTGAGGGTCTGCGCTCGGGCGACGGAGATCTAATCCGTTTACTGCCCCGCATAGCTGTGGCTATCATTTTTCCCATTCTTTTCTCCATCTCTCTTAAAGAGGTGAGTAATACCTCGTCCGTGACCATCTTAGGGTTGGACTGACCCGCGCCAGCTCCAGCCCCAGATCCCGATGGCCCCAAGGCTCCCTGTGGGGAAAGCAGCGGCATAACTTTGTCCGAGACCTTAGACTCTCCGGATGCCATGGTACAATACCAAGGTACACCTGCTACCTATTGTTATTTGGAACTATAAAAGTTAATTGCCCAAACACCTGTTTGGGGGACAAAAAATGCTTCCTCTCCCCTAGATGACTTTTTTTTTTTTCGTTTTTGTTTCAAATCCAGGAAAGAAAAAACATTCTGTCCCCCTGAGTAGTATTGCAAAGAAAAACTATGAGATGGAAAAGAAAACAGCCTATTTCTAGGCTTGAAAAACAGTCTTCTGAAGACTGCAATATCCTTTCTGGCCACTGTGTGTCCTCGGCGCCCCGTGCTGCCGCTCTGGTCTTTCCTCCCCCGTTCCAAAGTATTGAATGGAACAAACAAGGAAGGGCCGCCCCTTCCTTAGAAGGGACCTCTCTGTTCCAGCAAACTGCAGCCTGCAGCCTGGAACCATGAGGAGGTCAGCGTTTTGCCTGCTTTGCAGGCTCTGAGGAGGAAGACTGAATGGAGCATCGCCTGGAGGCTTGCAGGTAAGCACAGCTCTCTGACACACACATATATTTTTATATCACACAGGCCCCACTCAATGCTTTTCCAACACTACAAGGGAGGTCACATCTTATGGGGAATAATACATATAGAGCCATCCTATCTTTATGATATGTGACTAGTTTGCCAGATGCAGTGCATAACTTTAGGCATGTCCCCTGTGACCCCCCAGAAAAAAACCTGCTAAGAACCAAGTTCCGCAAGTTTTCCCCTCACTTACCTGCTCCATGCCGCAGGACTTTGCCAAGCAAGAGGCCCAATCTTCCCCCATCTCCGTGGGGATGTCTAGACCTTCAGGCCCTGGGTTCCTATGAAGGATCCACTGTCCTGGGCCCATATAGCACCCTGGCAACAGAAAACATTAGGCACCCAAAGGTTTCTAAGTTCTGGGCCCAGGGTCCAGCTCTCTAAAAAGAAAAGCATTATGGGCTATACCCCAAGGGTTTGGGGTCCGGTTACTGACCACTTTAGCGCTGAGGCTTTTTTGGACAGAACCGGTAGCTCACCTAATCCCAAGGATGCGGAGGCAAGCTAAACCATGACTAACACCTAAGACACTGGCGTAAAAACTGAGGTACTCCTCCTATGGGAGGGGGTTATATAGGGAGGGGCATTTCCTGTTTGAGATTGCCAGTGTCAACACCTGAAGGTACTCCATATAACCCATATAGTAATGAATATGCCGCTCTGTGTCCCGTGATGTACGATAAAGAAATACATGTATGAGAAAGGGGATTTATTTGTAGACATGAGTTCATGTAAACTATGTAGAAAAGCAAGGGGATGCAGAAAAAATAAAATAAAAATATGTAGTCGGATCTCCGCCTGCAAACAAAGTTTCAAGTCAGCAGCTACAATGACTGCAGCTGCTGACTTTTAAATGAACCCCCGCTACTCATGGCTGGGATCTTAAAGGGGACGTACATGTACGCCCTTGTGCCCAGCCATGCCATTTTGTCGACGTATATCGTCGTGCGGCGGTCCCCAAGCGGTTAACAAATAAAAATATTATAAAGACATTTCAGGTGAGATGGAAGTTTACACTAGGCATTCCTATTGTGATTAGAGAGGCAGCACCGTGTGCCCAGCACCGTGTCCTTACTTAGTCTTACCTCTGGTGGAAAAAAGCACACACATATTCTATAGTCATTAGAATCAATCTCTGCTTACATCAGTCCAGCGCTGTCGCACAACCTTCGCTCCTCGAGTGTAAATACACAATGTATCTAAGCTATTACAAAGCGACCCTTTCACAACTTATGAGTCTTTGTTGTGATCTCTGAGAATCTTTCAGCATTAATGACTCCACATTACAAGCAGCCAGAGGTCAGGGATGACATGTTTTGAAGCTTGTTTACTGCCTGTTAAGAATGTAAATAATTAAATGCCCCTAGTCTGGGCACAGGTAACTTTCAAAGGTGAACTTGCATCTACCCTCCAGTAAATAAAAAAAAAAAAAGTACTAAAGTTCCATCTATAAGCTTGCAACCAATAAAAAACAACACATCAGCTAAAAAATTACTTCTGCGCTGGGAAAAAGAAACAAAACCTGGACAGAGCTGTCTACACAGAATTTTGAATTACCAAATTAACAACAAAATTATATAAATATATTTTTTCTAACGTGCCTGATAGAAATCTCTCTGAATCGTGCAGTCTGTCCCTCTCGGGTAATGAGGTGGTGATGAGCCGTGGATGGATGCATGCAGCAGTGCGGTCATGTATGAAAACACAAAGGGAAGCTCCACATAGTGTAAAAAGTTTAATAAGCAAGCCAAAAAAAAACCCTATACAAATGTGCTTACAGAGGGTTAAAAGAAAATGGCATGTATCACATAGCATGTACGTCTCTCTCACTATTAGCTGCTGGCTTCTGCGGTGAGTCCTGGGGAGCAGTACAATGGTATGGATCAGACGAGTCACGTGGCCACGCCCTGACAAGTTTCGTGATTGGCTCACGTCTTCAGAGGGCGTCCACTGCACGATTCATAGAGATTTCTATCAGACACGTTTGATCAGGTGTTCAGGTGAGTAGATTACCAATGGGTTTGTCTGAAGTGCGATCAGTGCCGGACATTTGTTCTTCATCAGCTATTGGGACTTATCAACATTCCCGATTGCCTGTTCATGTGAACTCGTATGCACAGTCTATAGCAGAGAGCTGTTTATCTCAATATAATGGATGCAACCATTAGAATGCTCTGATTGGACTTTTTTGAATGACCCCCTTTTCCTTTTTCATATATACAGGTTAAGGGAAGTGGAATCATTCATACATATTTTTGCAGAATATGGTCACATATTGATTGAGGAATGTTTATTTTCTTCTATAGCGCTGTTAATATTTGATTCTATTTTGTAGAGTGAAGTATATTTAGTTGGTTTGAATTTTTTATAATAGCTTCTTCACTGCAAGTCTTTGGTTTGGTGCCATTTGAGCGCTGGGATCAGTAGAGATTTCTCTTTTAGGGGGTTTGTTTCTGATATTGTAGATGTGCTGATTAAAACGAAAATCGTACAACAAAAATTTTGGTGCTTGTCGGATCAAATAATTTTAGATGAACTGTCGTGTGATCGGCTCTCGAAAAGCTCTGTATTAATGATCCTATTATCAGGCCCGTAAACTCATCCTTCATCATTGGAAGGCGGTTGGGCCTCCTAAGCTCAGTAAATGGATAACGCAGATGGGTGCTACTTTGCGCCTGGAGAAATATATATACCAACACAGGGGCCGACGGGGGAAATTTGAGCTCCTGTGGGCCCCTTGGTTGAATACCCCAGGGTTGGCCCCCGCTGAAATGCCTGTTTTAGTTTTGTATGTGTACATGTACCTTTGTTTGTTACCATATGTGTCAATAAGCATCCTTTAAAAAAAATGATCCGATTATCGTACGATCTTGTCGAAAGCGGATTTTTTTGTCCAATTTTCGGATCGTGTGTATGGGCCATAAGGAAAAAACATACAGTAGGGTAACCAGACATCCCCGATTTCCGGGGACAGTGCCCGGATTAAGGACACTGTCCCCGGATCAAGTCTGTCCCCTGGTTTTGTCCCCTGATTGAATTTGAACAGGGGCTGGGGCAATTTCAAAGACAGTCAGTGCAGAATTAATAAAAAAAATATGACTTGTACACCCCCGTTTCGCCGCTCCTACTAGCTTAGGGAGGTGTATTTTTTCCATTATCTGTGCCCCTTTTTGATGATCATGTGCGGGTCGGAGTCAGTTTTGGGTGCATGCCCATCCAGCTCCGCTCGCATGTTCTTCTGCCTCGGGTCAAGTCCCGTCCAGCCGCCTGCCTGCCTATCTCCTTGCCTTCCCTGGCGGAGTGATCTTCCACCGCTCCCCACCCAGTAGTAGCCGGGGCAAGGAGAGTAAGGCCCCGTACACAAAACCGATGACAATGGACCGAGGTATAGTTTCATCGGTCCAAACCGACCGTGTGTATAGCCCATCGGTCCGTTTTCCTTCGGTCCAAAATTTTAAAACATGCTTCAAAACCGAACCGATGGACCGATGCCCGATCGGTCCAAACCGATGGTTAGTACAGAAAAGCATTGGTTCAAAACCCGCGCATGCTCAGAATCAGGTCGACACATGCTTGGAAGCATAGAACTTCGTTTTATTCAGCACGTCGTGTGTTTGACGTCACCGCGTTCTGACCCGATCGGTTTTTGCAACGATGGTGTGTACGCATATCAGGCCATCAGGCCACTTCACCGGTGAACCGATGAAAACTGTCCGTCGGGCCATTCTCATCGGTTTGGAACGACCGTGTGTGCGGGGCCTAAGACTTGACAGGCTGTAAGGTGGGCGGAGATGGGTAAAAAACAAATGTCCCCGGATTTAATTTAAAAAATCTGGTCACCTTAACATACAGGGAAAACGTAAAAACCTTTCTACGTAGCTCTGACAGCATCCGAGTCAGGGAATCAAGAACAAAAGTAGGTAGATTCAGTAAGAGTTAGGCCGACTTATCAGTAGATAAGCCGGCCTAACTCAGAATCTACGCCGACTTATGTTTAAGCGTATGCATATGCATATCGAAGATAATACGGCTTGCGCCGTCCTATCTTAGGTTGCAATTTTTCGGATGGCCGCTAGGTGGCGCTTCCATTGCGGTCGGCGTAGAATATGTAAATTAGTTTATTTGCCGACTCACGAACGTACTCCCGGCCGCCGCAGTAGTTTTAAGCCGCTTCCGTAAGGCATTAGCAGGCCTAAAGTTATTCCACCTATTAGGTGGAATAACATTGTTAAAGTATGGCCGCCGTTCCCGCAGCGAGATTCAAATTTTTTACGTCGTTTGCGTAAGTCGTTTGCGAATCGGGATTTACGTCGTTTACGTCCACGTCAAAATCAATAGGCCCGTGCGGCGTACTTAGCCGCAATGCACACTGGGAAATGTAGGCGCCCGGCGCATGCGCAGTGTTAAAAAAAAACGTGAGGTCAAGCCTCATTACCATCAAACACGCCCCCCTCCAACACATTTGAATTTGGCGGCCTTACGCCTGCCCGCTTTGGGTTACGCCACCGTATATTAGCAGGCAAGTACATTGAGAATCATGGGCCAAATCCAAAAAAAGGGATACGCAGGCGGATCTGCTGTTCCGCCTGCGTATCCCTGTGCCTATCTTTGGAACTGATCCTCAGAAGCAGTTTTCCAAAGTTAGGCAGAAGATCCGACATCTGTAAGAGACTTACACTGTCGGATCTTAGGATGCAGTACCGCATCCGCCGCTGGGGGCATTTTGCGTCGAAATGCCGCTTCGCGTATGCAAATGAGGACTTACGGAGATCCACAAAGCTTTTCGGCTTTGTTTTTTCTCCGTAAGTTTACGTTTGCATGCGTACAATTAGGGCTGCTTTTACAAGGTGTAAACTGTTTACACCTTGTAAAAACAGACCTTTTTTTCGATCGCCGCGATTTTTTTTTAAATTATTTTTTTTTTTTTCGCCGTATCTTTTTTTTAACCCGTCGCAACTTTTTAACCCGGCGCGATCCTCAAAACTCGGCGTATCGTAAAAACACGCGATGCACGTCGGGAAAAATGACGTCACGGGCATGCGCAGTACGTCCGGCGCGGGAGCGCGCCTAATTTAAATGGGAATCGCCCATTTGTATTAGGAACGCCTTGCGCCGGACGGAGTTAAGTTGCACTGCCAAAAATTTCAAGGTAAGTGCTTTGAGGATCGGCACCTAACTTGGGAGATTTGCGGCAGTGTAACTTAACTCGGAAAAGTTAAGTTAAGCCCGTTTTTGGAGGATTTGGCCCCATGTACTTGCCTAGCTAACTTACGGTGGCGTAGCCTAAGCACGCTAAGCTACGCCACCGTAACTTTGCACCTTCATACCTGAATCTACCTAAAAGTTTTCAGAGATTTATTTAAAAATAGAAACGTAGGTGAGGCTTTATGTTTTTTTGTTGTTTTCTTTAACAAGACTTTGGCATCAGGTTCGGCCTTAAAAAAGATGCAACTCTTGTCTCCTCTCCACAATTATAACACACAAAGGCTCCAAGAAAAAAAGACGTTACAGGAATAGTTTGATTGCCAAGACCAGGAGATAGGCAGCGAGGTGTCGGAACGCTTTGACATCTGAAACCATTAGGAGAATTGTGAAAGGAAAGCAGGAAGAAAGACGGAGCCTGTTCCACCGTAGCGGCGTGTCATAACGAATGAGTCGGATTCGGGAAGGTGTGAGGAGTGTAACTGCGGAATAAATAAGGGTCTGGGCTCATTCCCGGGAGGCACGAGGTATATTTAGCCGCGCGCTCCATCTACTCACTGCCTGGTTTACCTCACTGCCTCAGGACACAATACAAGAAACCAGATCTCCAGGTATTTGGCCCGGGAACAATCAAATCAACACATCCAAGTCTAATAGCATTTGCTTTCAGAATCAGCAGTGATTAGAGCGCTCTGACATGCGGCGGGACAATTCGCACACTGTAATGATGTCATTGGTTCTGCTTTCTTCTTTTGCGGAGTGACAGCGCAAACACAGAATTTATACATCACAATTCTGTAATTGTTCAACAGGAAGGGTTTCCCCCCCCCCTTATTAACCACTTAAGGACCCCTTCACGCTGATATACGGCGGCAGAATGGCACGGCTGGGCACAATCACGTACCTGTAGGGTTAGGGTTTCCCATTGAAGAATATGGCTAGGACTCAGGAATTGGAACGGGGACCTCCCCCAAAGGTCAAAGGTCAGAAGGCGGGTTCCCAGAGGTCAAAGGTCACAGGGCATGGCTGACCCACCCCCACCAAAGTGTACCGCCTACCCCAACTAAGTGGGGGAATGAACAAGTCTGGGAATGAACAAGTCGGGGCGCTCGCGACTCGGTCCGAAGCTCCGTGACCGCGGGACCTGATCGCCGCCGGTGTCCCACGATCGGTCACCGGAGCTGAAGAACAGGGAGAGGTGAGTGTAAACAAACCTTCCCCATTCTTCATTGTGGCAACGTCGGTGATCGTCTGTTCCCTGATATAGGGAAAGACGATCACTGATGTCACATGTCCAGCCCCGCCCCCCCTACAGTTAGAAACACAGATGAGGTCACACTTAACCCCTACAGTGCCCCCTAGTGGTTAACTCCTAAACTGCGATTGTCATTTTCACAGTAATCAGTGCATTTTTATAGCACTTTTTCGCTGTGAAAATGACAATGGTCCCAAAAATGTGTCAAAATTGTCCGATGTGTCCGCCATTATGTCGCAGTCACGAAAAAAAAACGCTGAGCGCCGCCATTAGTAGTAAAAAAAAAAAAAATATTAATAAAAATGCCATAAAACTATTGTCATGAACAATCTCGGCCACTAGATGGCAGTAGCGGCACTTTGGCACGCGCGGGCACTCGCAATCACGGCACATTCGCGCACCGTAATGCGCACGGGCGCGCGCACCAGCGGCGGCAGCGCGCGTGCACGTGAGGACGCCGTTTTGGCGCCAAACTCGGGTTCAAAAGGATCCTGACCCCTGCACTTCTTGCTGACATGTCTACAGCGCCCCCTGTGACCCTTGTATCCTTGTTCCTGTTATACCTGATTCCTGATCACCCGGCTTGTACCTGTCTCTCCCTGCCTGCCGCCTGCCCTGACTACGGATCGCCTGACCATTCTCCTGCCTGACCCACTGTACTTCTGCTGCCCGCCTGTTGCCGACTCTGCCTGGACTTGACTCTGCTTGCCTTCCGCACCTGTACCGGATCCAATACCCATCAGCGGATCCCTCTGCTGGGACTTGTCCCCACTGGACTACAATACACCTTCCCCGCTGTTGCTGCCTCGTCTGCTTCCTGCACCTTCACCTGCCTATTGGGTCCGCCAGCCTGCACCTGCTTCCCTACGCAGTCCGGGACCTCTGGAGCTCCTCTCAGCTCAGCACTAGCGCTGCAACCGGCACTCGTGCAACTCTGTACCCCCGAGCCCCCTGTCTGCTCTATCAGGGGTCTCGTGGTCAGAGGAGCAAGGGCAGCCATTCCTTGCACGTCGGGCTCGTCAACCAGGTACGTGACAACTATCCCCTATTTTGTAAACGCTATAAATTTTGCGCAAACCAATTAATGAAAGCTTATTGCGATTTTTTTTTTTGAAAAATTGGTGGAAGAATAAATCTGTATTTTTTGCTAGAAAATTACTTAGAACCCCCAAACACACACACACATATATATATATATATATACACACATACACATATATATACATATCTATATATATTTATTTTTAGCAGAGACCTTAGAGAATAAAATGTTGGTTATTGCAATTTTTTTATGTCACGCGGAATTTTCACAGCAGTTTTTGAAACACAATTTTTTGAGGAAAAAATACACTTTTTACAGGTTACCACTTTGATCTGACTTTACCTCACATGTGTGGGATGATCGCTGTTTGCATGCAGGACCGACGCATTTATTTTCTAATTATTCATTTACTTTTTTTTCAAATTTTTACACTGTTGCGTTTATTTTTTATTTATTTTTTTATCATTTTTATTACTGTCACAAGGAATGTAAACATTCTTGTGACAGCAATAGGGACCTGTACAACCACTTTCACCTGCAGGTAAGCCTAGATTAGGTGCAACAAGTATCTCCTAAACCTCCACCACTTTAGGAGATATTTACAATGTCCCTAAATGCTGTCTTCTGCGCATGCGCCAATGTATTTGGCGCAGGTGCACTTTAGAAAGCGCACGCTGTGTCGTTTCTAGAGGGGGGTTTTATTTTGAGATATTTATTATAGCAAAAAGCAAAGAATATATATATATATATATATATATATATATATATATATATATATATATATATATATTTTTTTTTTTTTTTTTTTAATTGTCACTCTTTTTTGTTTATAGCGCAAAAAAAAAAAACTGCAGAGATGATCTAAAACCACCAAAAGAGAGCTCTATTTGTGGTAAAAAGGGACATCAATGTTGTTTAGGTGCAACGTCGCACAACTGCGCAATTGTCAGTTATAGAGACACAGTAGCCTGCTCAGGAAGTGGGTAAATCCTTCCGGGGCTCAAGTGGTTAATATTAGAGTCTATACAAGATATTAGCGATTGGGTTTTTATGTTTACTTTAAATTCAGAGCCACTTGTAGGATAAATGTATCGGCAAGTACAGGGATTCAGCTGATAGGACAATAAGCTACACAAGATGAGTGACAGATAAGAATCTTGCCACTCAACAGGCAGACTGTTGCCAAAGAATCATTTTAAATGTAAACTATTTGTAAGATGTAAAATACAGACCAAGATCTCAAAGCACTAGAGTTGTCAGTCCAATATGTAGGCGCAAGACCCAGTGCAGCTGCCTAACCACTGGAATGGAAGACTAGAAACAAAAAACAATGAAGCAGAGGTCAATGGGTAGGGTCATAAGTAGAGGTCAACCGATATTTGGCCATTTTGATAAATCGCCATTGGCCAATTATTATACAAATCAGGCCGATATTTAACACTGTGACCACAAGTGTTCCTCTCTTCTCCACACTTCGTTAGCAGAGCTGCGCTTGACGCTTGCCAGAGCCGCTGAGTGTGTGAAACTGACACCTAACTGAATGCAGAGAGAGAGGAGCTGTCAAAATTGAGCGTTGATGTCGGGGGTGGGCAGGACCCAGGATAGGTGGGACCCAGCAGCTATCAAGCATCAGCCAATGGGATGGGATTTAGGCAGGCCGCTACATGTATGTGACCCCACCCCTTTCTTAAGCAGCCCAATCATTGGCTGGTGTTTGATAGCTGCTGGGTCCTGCAAACCCCGGGTCCCGCCCAACCCCGACATCACTGCTGAATTTTGACAGCTCCTCTCTCTACATTGTTTTTTGTCAGTTTCGCACACAGTTACGCTATGGACGCTATGGAAGTGTGAAACTTGACAGTGCCAATGGGTGTCACCTGCCAGTGCCAATCAGTGCCACCTGCCAGTGTCAATCAATGCCATCTGCCAGTTTCACCTGCCATTGCAAACCAGTCCCACCTGGCAGTGCCAATCTGTGCCACCTGCCAGTGCAAACCAGTCCCACCTGCCAGTGTCAACCAGTGCCACCTGCAAGTGTCAACCAGTGCCCCCTGCCAGTGCCAATCAGTACTAACCAGTGCCAACCACTGCCACCTGCCAGTGACAATCAGTGCCAACCAGTGCCACCTGTACTGAGGACATCAAGTGTGTGGTAGAGTGACAGGAGTGGAAATGGGTGAATTTAAAAAAATTTTTTTTCTAAATATCGGCATTGGCCGAAGAAAAACCCATATCCGTCTACCTCTAGTCATAAGATATAAAAAAAGTACATATAAGCTGGTAAATGGATCTAAAATGAGTGCAATAAATCATTTTAGATCTATCTTACCAGCTTAACGACTTGGAAAAAACGACTTTGCGGCGGCGTAACGTATCCCATTTACGTTACACCGCCGCAAGTTTACAGCGTAAGTGCCTGATTCACAAAGCACTTACCTGTAAACTTGCGGTGGCGTAGCGTAAATCCGCTCGGCGCAAGCCCGCTTAATTCAAATGGGGCGGGCACCATTTAAATTAGGCACGTTCCCGCGCCGAACGTACTGCACATGCTCAGTTTTGAAATTCCCGCCGTGCTTTGCGCGATGTGACGTCATTTTTTTGAACGACGAGGTGAGTTACGGCGCTTCGTATTCCCGGACGTCGTGCGCAAAAAAAAAAAAAAAAATGAAATTCGAAGCGGGAACGACGGCCATACTTTAACATGGCTCGTGTAAAGTTAAGGCATGTAAAAGCATGACTAACTTTGCGACAGGAAAAAATTACTAGCGACGACGTAACGAACGCGAAAACCTTTGTGGATCGCCGTAAATGCTCATTAGCATACCCGACGCAGGAAAACGACACGAACTCCACCCAGCGGCGGCCGAAGTATTGCATCCTAAGAGCCGACGGTGTAAGTCAATTACACCTGTCGGATCTTAGGGCTATCTATGCGGAACTGATTCTATGAATCAGCCGCATAGATACGACAAGAGATACGACGGTGTATCAGGAGATACAACGTCGTATCTCTTTTGTGAATCTGGCCCTATGCTCTTTTCTGCCAATATCTAGAAGCAAATTTCCAAACCAACCTGAAGCAAATAAAAAAAATAAAAAAAAGAAGAATAAAAAAATTTGAATAGACAGGTCTGGCTGAAAGCCGCCTCTGAATTGTTTGTACAAGTCAAATATTTTAGAGTTTTGTCCGAGATGAAAAGCCGCAGTTAGCACTCCATTATACATTTTAGAATTTGCTACCCATATTGAAGTACTCCATTGTGCGCCGTAGAATTTGCAACCCATATTGAGTGTATTTTTTAATTTATTTCTGTATTGCTTTTCTAAGTGCCGGAAATCAGGGCTGTGTGTATGTACTCCGCACGCGAAAAGAAAAACGTGGAAGCAGATTGAAAGGCGGACGCACTGCGCCTGTTAGAGGGAAAAACATAATTGTCAGACTCGGTTTGAAGCCGGCCCTCTTACTTTGGCTGGAGAGCTATTAATATAGCGGCAGATAGAATTGGAAGCAAAAAAAAAAAAAGTCACGATAACTGGATTTATGGAGTCTTTTTTTTTATATTTCTGAAAGAAAAAAACATCTGGAGTAGCAGCCCCGATTCCCTCTGACCCCCCCCCCCCTCGCAAAATCCGCCTTTATTCCCCTTCTCAAACTTCTCGCGGCGGAAAGCTCATTTGAAATCGTCACTCTTCACCAACACAGATCCCAATCATAATTGACGGCAATAACGGGCTCACATTCTTCCTCCGAGTAAAAAGGCTGCTGCAATTTGGCGGCGTAATGAGCGGGTTAGAACAACAGAATACATTTTTTTTTTTACTTCGTTCAAATTCATTTTCATGAGCTACGTGGCGCTTTACAGCATGAGCTCCACTTAGCGCTATTTATTGAAAGCACAATGATGGTAAAATTGCATGCTAAAATTCAGCAATGGAGGCTGTCATTTTTTTTAACTGTCCTTCGCCTGGTGTAGTTACAGAAGTTTGCGTTCGGTTTACCAGACGCATTTGTTGGTGGCGGTGGCGCATGTATACGAAAAAAGAGGAAAGGTCTGGTGTCCCCAGTGACACACTTCCATCCCTGTTACATATAGTCAAAAGAAAAGGATTCGCCCCGGGGCGCATGTATAGGTGCAATCAGTGCCGCTGTCCTGTCGAGAAATGCCCCCTATCGAAAAAATACCCGGCCGGAACTGCACATGCGCCGCGAATGCGCAGAATGGATCCTAGAGCTGCACAATTGAAAATGAAAATCGCTATTTTTTTTGCTTAGAAGACAGATTACGATTCTCTCACGATTCTCGCGGCGTAAAATCTTTCACATTAAAACAAAAAAAAAATTTGTGCTAACTTTACGGTTAAATTTTTTTTTAATTCATTGAAGTGTATTTTTTTCCCCAAAAATTGCTTTGAAAGACCACTGGGCAAATACCGTGTGACATAAAACGTTGCAGCAATTGCCATTTTATTCCCTAGGGTCTCTGCTAAAATATATATAATGTTTGGGGGTTCCAAGTAATTTTCTAGCAAAAAATATTGATTTTAACTTAAAGTGGAGGTTCACCCTAAAAACATGTATTTAACACTCCATTCAGCATAATTCCAACATTTACACTATGCCGTTTTTTATTTTTTTCTGTACATACCGTCTTATTGTTATTTTCCACCCGGCTTCCGGCTTCTCACTTCCTCAGGAGTAGGCGTTCCTATGCAGAGGCTAGATGATTGACGCCTTGTAAATAACTTCCCCCCAGCGCATAAGGCGCATCAACAGTTTTCTGAAAGTAGCCGAACTGCTAGTCGGCGCTATACGGCGCCTGCGCCTGCCGTGTAGAGCCGACTGCGCAGGCGCCGTATAGAGCCGGCTACTTTCGAAAAAACTGGTGACGCGCCTTATGCGCCGGGGGGAAGTTTTTCACAAGGCGTCAATCATCTAGCCTCTGCATAGGAACGCCTACTCCCAAGGGAGTGAGAACCCGGAAGCCGGGTGGAAAATAACAATAAGACTGTATGTACAGCAAAAAAACAAAAACGGCATAGTGTAAATGTTGGAATTATGCTGAATTGAATGTTAAATACATGTTTTTAGGGTGAACCTCCGCTTTAAGAAACAAGTGTCAGAAAAAAGATTTTGACTTTAAGTGGTTAAAGGGGTTGTAAAGGTACAATTTATTTTTCCCTAAATATCTTCCTTTACCTCAGTGCAGTCCTCCTTCACTCCTGTGGAGTTACAGACAGAAGAACAGTAAGTGAGGATTTCTCAGAAGAAATAAGGACATTTAAAAGCAAAATGGAAGGATTAGGTAAGTGAAGGAGGGCTGCACTAAGGTAAAGGAAGCTATTTAGGAGAAAAAAAATTGTACCTCAACAACCCCTTTAAGCCCCCATTCACATCTAGGCGTTTTTACGCCTGTAGCGCTACACCGATGCCGCCAGAGGGCTGGAAACACATTTCCCTCTATGGAGATGGTTCACATCTCCACGCCGAACGCCGGACGCCTGAAAAAAGGTCCCGGACCTTTTTTTCAGGCGTCTTTCGGCGTTCGGCTAGGAGATGGGAAGCATCTCCATAGAGGGGGTCAATCTGGGACACATCTAGGCGGACATTACCGGCGTTTTGTCGCCGCAAATCGCGGTACAAAACGCCGCTATTTGTACCACGATTTGCGGCGACAAAACGCAGCGATTTCGTCCGCCTAGATGTGAATGGAGCCCAAGTGGTTAAACTTCCTGCATTTACACACAGAAGTTTGATCTAAGAAAGAAGTTAGTTACAATGTTTCATGTTAAAAACTTGGCAGACTGCCCAGATTTTTTCTTTACACACACACAGTAGTTTATCCCTTTGATCTAAGAAGGAAGCATTAGTTACAATGTTTCGTGTTAAAAACTGCCCAGATATTTTCTTTTGACAGCTGAGTGAGCGGATAAAGTCTCTCCACTTGTTATATGAAAGAATCGGCAAACTCTGCATTGGAAATTGTTGGGGGGGTTGAATCGAGATCACAATTTTTTAACGATTAGTTGTGCAGCTCTAACGGATCCCCAGCAAGGAGATTTGTGTCTGTAAACACACAAATCCCTGTGCTGTCAGAGGAGAGGTGCCATATTGTTTGTTCCTAAAAAACGATATGTCTCCTCTCTTAGTCACTCCCAACCTCATATAGTTAGAACACACTGAGGGAACACACAATTAACCCCTTGAAGAGGATCTGGGCTGCTCTGTGCAGTTTCACCGCACAGAGAGAGTCCACACTGGACTACACAGGAACCTGACAAGGGTAAACTGAGGATCACTTCCTTTGGCAGAGCCGCAATGTCTGGACCACATTTACACTTCATAGAATGTTCTTGCCTGCAGTTGCCCATTAAATCCCAGCTGCAGCAAACTGAGGTGAAGAAAACAGCAAGGTAAAGCGAATGTTACTGTGTAAGAGTGCTGGAGGAACGCGAGTTATTGTAGCACACACTGAACAAGGCTGACCAGCGAAGCATGGACTGGTTGACACATCGGCGGGTGGGAAACATGTGGAGAGAATCACATCAGGGGAGAGACACAACAGATCTCTGGCTGCCTCCAATCATCCAAATCTCACCGGCTCAGATGAGAACAATATGTAACAACACAGCGAGGCCGAGGAACAGATTTCTGTACATTGGGAAGCATTCAGGTTCAGCCTGACAGAGCCACAAAAAAAAATACGAGAATCAAGCATTGGACCCGAATAAAACCCCATTAGGCAATAAAAACTCAATATTTCACATCAGTGGATTAAAGTAGAAACCTTCCTCGCCTCCCGTCTCAGGTTTGTCCAGATCAATCCACAAAAAGAAGCCGTGTCTCTGGTCCAGGAAGGGCAAGCTGGCCGGCCGTCACCCCCTCCTACCCTTACCTGGTGAACCGGCTCACCTAGTAGTGCAGGTAAGAAATGTCATTTAAAAAAAAAAAAAAAACACAGGAGTAATTTAAAAATGTATTTAACAAATCTTTTCTTCATTCAAATAGAAAGTGTTTAACCACTTGCCTACTGGGCACTTCTACCCCCTTCCTGCCCAATTTTCAGCTTTCAGCGCTGGAACACCTTGAATGACAATTGCGCGGTCATGCAACACTGTACCCGAACAACATTTTTTTTTTTAATTCACACAAATAGAGTTTTCTTTTGGTGATATTTATTCACCACTGCGTTTTTTATTGTTTGCTAAACAAACAAATGAAGACCGAGGTGTAGATTCACGTAGAATGGCGTATTTTTGTGCGGGCGTAACGTATCCTATTTACGTTAGGCCTCCGCAACTTTTACAGGCAAGTGGCGTATTATCAAAAGAATTTCCCAGTGTGCATTGCTCCAAAGTACGCCGCAAGGACGTCATTGGTTTCGACGTGAACGTAAATGACGTCCAGCCCCATTCACGGACTTACGCAAACGACGTCAATTTTTCAAATTTCGTTGCGGGAACAACGGCCATACTTAACATTGGTGCGCCGCATATAGGCCTCATATAGCAGGGGTAACTTTACGCCGGGTAACTGTACTGCGTTGGCCGGGCATACGTTCGTGAATTTGCGTATCTAGCTGATTTACATATTCTAGGCATAAATCAGCGTACACGCCCCTAGCGGCCAGCGTAAATATGCAGTTAAGATCCAACGGCGTAAGAGACTTACACCTGTCGGATCTAATAGAAATCTATGCGTAACTGATTCTATCAGGCGCATAGATACGACCGGCCAGACTCAGAGATACGACGGCGTATCTGGAGATACGCCATCGTATCTCCTTTCTGAATCTGGCCCCGAAAGTTTTGAAAACTTTTTTTATACAGGTAATTTTTCTCATTCACTGATGTGCGCTCATGAGGCTGCACTGATGGGCATCGATGGACACTGATAGGGTGCACTGATGGGCACTGATGAGGCTGCACTGATAGACACTAATGAGGAGGCACTGATGAGGCTGCACTGATGGACACCGATAGGCTGCACTGATGGGCACTAATGAGGAGGCACTGATGGACACTGATAGGCTGCATTGATGGGCACTAATGAGGAGGCACTGATGAGTCTGCACTGATAGGGGGCACTGATAGGTGGCATTGAAGGGCACTGATAGACTGCACTGATGGACACTGATGTGGCTGCACTGATAGGCTGCACTGATGAGATATGTAAACAAGGCATTTCCCTGTTCTGCCTAGTGACAGGACAGTGATCTACTGCTTCCTGTCACTTGTAGCCCATCCCCCCACAGTTAGAATCACTCCCTAGGACACACTTAACCTTTTGATCTACCCCTAGTGTTTAACCCCTTCCCTGCCAGTGTCATTTACAAAGTAATCAGTGCATTTTTATAGCACAGATTGCTGTATAAATGTGAATGGTCCCAAAAAAGCGTCAAAGGTGTCTGATGCATCCGCCATAATTTTGCAGTCACAATAAAAATTGCAAAATCGCCGCCATTACGAATAAAAAAAAATTATACATAAAAATCCAATAATTCTTTCCCCTATTTTGTAGACACTATGGCCCGGATTCACGTAGAGCGGCGCATAGTTATGCCGGCGTAGCGTATCGAATATACGCTACGCCAACATATAGCAGAGCGGCGAGCACAGTATTCACAAAGCACTCACTCCCAACGTTGCGCCTGCTCAACGTAAGCCCGCGTAATTCAAAGTAGGTGGAAGGTGGGCGTGATCCATTTAAATGAAGCGTGACCCCATGCAAATGATGGGCCGAACGCCGTCCCGTGGACGCATTTCAGTACGCATGCGTCAGAATCACGTCGTAAATACTCCATAAGATACGTTGAATCACTGCCTACGACGTGACGTAACCTACGCCCAGCCCTATTCACGTACTACTACGTAAACGACGGAAAATATAACGGCTGTTCCCTGGTCCATACCTTAACATGACTTACCCCTGATTTATGAGGCTTAACTTTACGCCGGACGTACGACTTACGTAAAAAGCGTATAATAATGCACCGGGCGCAAGTACGTTCGTGAATCGTCGTATCTCCCTCTATTTGCATATTCGATTCGTAAATCAATGGAAGCGCCCCTTGCGGCCAGCGTAAATATGCGCCCACGATACGACGGCCTAGAAAACTTACGTCAGTCGGATGACGCCTAATTTTAGGCGTATCTAGTTCTGTGGGCATGGCGCACATTGGCACTTACGCGGCGTATATCTCGAGCTACGCCAGCGTAAGTGCTACGTGAATCCGGGCCTATAACTTTTTGCAATCAATATGCGAAATTTTGTTACCAAAAATATGTAGAAGAATACGTATCGGCCTAAACTGGAGGAATTTATATATATATATATATATATATATATATATATATATATATATATATATATATATTTTTTTTTTTTTGGGGGGGGATATTTATTTTAGCAAAAGTCAAAACTATTGCTTTTTTTCTAAATTTTCGCCCTCTTTTTTTGTTTATAGAGCAAAAAATTTTAACGGCAGAGGCGATCAAATACCACTAAAAGAAAGCTCTATTTTTGGGGAAAAAAAGGACGTCAATTTTGTTTGGGTACAACGTTGCGCGACTGCGCAATTGTCAGTTAAAGTGACGCAGTGTCGTATCGCAAAAAGTGCTCTGGTCAGGGAGGGTCCTTTCACACGTGCGGACCGTTTTTTAGATCAGTTTTTTATCATCAGTTGATCCGTGTTTTCATCCGTTTTACATCCGTTTTACATCAGTTGTCATCCGTTTTACATCCGTTTTTCATCCGTTTTTTTTTCTTGTTAGAACTTTATTTTTATTACATATTTTGCTGAAAAACGGATGTTAGCAGATCGGATGTTAAACGGATCGTCCGCTAACATCCGTTTTTCGTCCGTTCCGTTTTTTTGACGGAAGAAAAATAGGGTTTTCTTCCGTTCAAAAAAACAGAGCTTAACGGAGACGGATGTTAACGGACGTTAGCGGATGCTCATCCGATAACGTACGCTATCCCATTGGAAAGCACATCCGCTAAAGAAGTCCCGCCCCTGGGACGCAACGTTCGGTAGGGAAGTACGTGACTTCACCCGCTGCCATCTATCGGACCATGCTGTGCGTTTTTGTTTGCAATTGATTCCTAGCACTGGATATAGTGCTTTTTATGTAAGTGTATTTTCACTATTAAATGTTATATTGGTTATTGCGGAGAAACACTATGTTTTGTTTTTCTTACATCGGATTCCATGGCTGCTATCCATGCTGATATTACTTGAGATCTGCCATCCATGCTGATATTACCTGAGATGTATTCCTTTCCTGCTTGGATTTTGCGGTTACATGCCTGGGATTGACCCTTATGGGAAAGCGATTTTTTATTATCAGTGAGGTGAGCGGCCATTGTTACTATTGGTGGAGGTCTCCTGCTAACCCACGCTATATCACCTGCATGCCTCATATTGTCAGTCACTTATAAGAGAATCACCTGGATGATCTTTATTTGGACTTTTCCTCTAGCGTTGCACTATCTACTTTACATTGACTCTTAAGGAATTTATAAATTGAATCCTAGTGCATAGCTGCTGATTGTGTTTTACCTGTATATTGCGCTGATTTTTTTACTATTTTTATTCATTGGAAAGCATTGCAGTCCCTAAACGGACGTATTAAAAAAACGGACGAACGGTCCGCACGTGTGAAAGGACCCGAAGGGGTAAATTCTTCCGGGGCTGAAGTGGTTAAAGTAGCGCAGTGTTGAATTGCAAAAAAAAAATGCCCCGGTCATGAAGGGGTAGAACCTTCTGGAAGTCAGGCGAGCCTTTATCCTCTTACCATGATTCTGGAATGCTGAAAAGTGTATTTATTTTATCAGTATAGGATTCCTCCATTGTACATCTAGGGGGCTTCCCAGAAGCAATAAGTAAACCTTATAAACACTTGTATTAGACATGAGAGGTAAAGCCGGTGAGGATCCAGCAGCTGAAACGTCGCACAACAACACAAGCACTCCCCCTTTAGAAACAGACAACTCATTGTAGCTTCCCTTCAAGCACCTCTTGTCCTTCAATCACCATCAAATCATCGGTGCGGCTCATGTAAATATCTTCACTCCAGAAACATTGATAATAAAACGACTTATCAAAACTTCTCCAAAAAAAGCAGAATGCTGAAAAGGGTAAATTATTCATAAAAAAGATCGGATTTATCAAAATATGATTTTTTTATAACCACTTTCTGATATAAGAAATAATAATAAAAAAAAACACTAAATTCGGAGATTCTTACAAGAAAACCCTGAGCGACACATAAAATGACAACATAAAAGCCATAAAGGCAAAGGCTCATTCTGTATTTTGTTGTGTTATTCAGCAGAAAAGTTAACAATTCGCATCGAACTTTGGCCAACTGTGACTCCACAGGCCTGTCTGTGTATGTTCTGGACTGGACTAGTCACAAGGACCCGCAAAAAATGGACCCGGCCAAACTTAAAGTGGTTCTAAATGCGCAAGTTTTATTTTTTTTCATCTTAACCACTTAAGACTCTGACCTTTAGGCAGCCAAAGGACCCGGCCAGTTTTTGCGATTCGGCACTGTGTCGCTTTAACTGACAATTGCGCGGTCGTGCGACGTGGCTCCCAAACAAAATTGGCATCCTTTTTTCCCCCACAAATAGAGCTTTCTTTTGGGGGTATTTGATCACCTCTACGGTTTTTATTTTTTGCACTATAAACAAAAATGGAGCGACAATTTTGAAAAAAATGCAATAATAAATAATAAAATAATAAATATCCCCCAAAAATATATAAAAAAAATGTTTTCCTCAATTTAGGCCGATACGTATTCTTCTACATATTTTTGGTAAAAAAAATCGCAATAAGTGTTTATCGGTTGGTTTGCGCAAAATGTATAGTGTTTACAAAATAGGGGATAGTTTTATTGCATTTTTATCATTTTTTTTTACTACTAATCAGCGATTTTTTTTTGTGACTGCGACATTATGGCGGACACTTCGGAGAATGTTGACACATTATTGGGATCATTGTCATTTTCACAGCAAAAAATGCATTTAAAATGCATTGTTTACTGTGAAAATGACAATTGCAGTTTGTGAGTTAACCACAAGGGGGCGCCGAAGGGGTTAAGTGTGATCTCATATGTGTTTCTAACTGTAGGGGGGTGTGGCTGTAGGTGTGACATCATTGATTGTGTTTCCCTATAAAAGGGAACACACGATCAATGACGGCGCCACAGTGAAGAACGGGGAAGCTGTGTTTACACACAGCTCTCCCCGTTCTTCAGCTCCGGGTACCGATCAAGGGACTCCAGCGGCGATCGGGTCCGCAGGTCGCGCGGTCCCGGAGCTTCGGACCGGGTCGCTGGCACGCGCCCGCGACCCACAGCTGGGCACTTAAAGAGGACGTGCTTGTGCCCAGCCGTGCCATTCTGCTGACGTATATGTGCAGGAGGCAGTCCTTAAGTGGTTAAAGTGGTTCTAAATGCGGAAGGTTTTTTTCATCTTAATGTGTTCTATACTTTAAGATAAATAACCTTTCTGTGTGCTGCTCCCGCTCCAGCCCCCCTAATACTTAACTGAGCCCCATCTCGATCCAGCGATGTGGCTGAGACCACCGCTTGTGGAAGGGAATTCCACTTCCTTGCCGCTCTTACAGTAAAGAGCCCTCTACGTAGTTTAAGCTTAAACCTTTTTTCTTCTAATTTTAATGAGTGGTCACGTGTCTTATTAAAGTCTCTTCCGCAAAAAAGTTTTATCCCTATTGTGGGATCACCAGTACGATATTTGTACAGTGAAATCACATTCCCCTCTCAAGCGTCTCTTCTCCAGAGAAAATAAGTTCAGCGCTTGCAACCTTTCTTCATAACTAATATCCTCCAGACCTTTTATTAGCTTTGTTGCCCTTCTTTGTACTCGCTCCATTTCCAGCACATCTTTCCTGAGGACTGGTGCCCAAAACTGGACAGCATACTCCAGGTGCGGCCAGACCAGAGTATTATAGAGCGGGAGAATTATTGTTTTATCTCTGGAGTTGATCCCCTTTTTAATGCCAATATTCTGTTTGCTTTGTTAGCAGCAGCTTGGCATCGCATTCCATTGCTGAGCCTATCTACTAGGACACCCAGGTCCTTTTCCATCCTAGATTCCCCCAGAGGTTCTCCCCCCAGTGTATAGATTGCATTCATATTTTTGTCACCCAAATGCATTATTTTACATTTTTCTACATTGAACCTTTTAACGGTCAGGGGTTAACACCGTTTACAATATTCCATTCCACCAACCCAAGACAGCTTATCCGACACTCCAACAATCCAGCAGACACGATCCATTAGAATTCCCCAGAATAAACAAGACACACAGCTCTGATTCTGGTTCCAAAACGAATGAATGCTTTAATGGTAAACTCTCAGCTTTTTATACAGTTAGAAAGCATGCTGCAGTAATCACAGGGACAAAGAGAAACACTCCACCCAAAACATCACACAAAGGGTGCTTAACGAGTCCCCCTCAATCCACATCCCAGACAGACATTCTGGCACCGAATCCTCATGAATCAATTACTACAGCTGACATGGCAGACATTATGACTTTTAGAGTGTGTTAACTCACAACACATATTAGCATCAATAGAACTTTCACACAATACAGGGCTAGTTAGCATAGCACAATGAAATACCTTAGGAGCCAGACTCAATTAACACCTCAACAGTCTATGTGTCCCCACATGAATGAGTCACTCTGCTATTGACCTGTTGTGGACAGAATTAACCACCTGTAATATCTCAAGATCTCCTGCAATACATGAATTATCATTATTGTCCCATCTCATGTAATTCATGATATCATTTCTCAGTCATCCTATGCCCCTACTGGACATAGGATGACCCTAGACCCAAGAGTCCTTATTGAAGCTGGCACAGGAGTACCCGCATCCTTCAAAAGTCTCTGGGTATCCCGGGCCATTCCGTTACAAACCTCATTTGCCATGTAGTTGCCCACCCCATTAATTTGTTCAGATCTACTTGCAAGGTTTCCACATCCTGCGGAGAAGTTATTGCCCTGCTTAGCTTAGTCTCGTTCACCGACAACTGAAATAATAAAAAAAAGAAAGCTGGTAATTATCGGTTATTAACCAGTAGCTGACGAGCCGCCGTCATTATTCTGTAGCAGGTCGGCTCTCTCCCGCAAATCGCCGTAGCTGTACGTCGGCCCTTTAAGCACCTAGAGCTGGCATGCGCGCGCCCGCTGCACGGCGGGGGGAGCCGATGCATGTGGCCATCGGTCGCGATGATCGCGGGCACGAGACACAGAGCATTAAACACACAAATCTCGGTTCTGTCAAAAGAGGAGAGACAGATCGTTTACTAGCTAGGAACAACGGTCTGGCTTCTCCTCCAGTCCATCCCATCCCCCCATAGTAAGAAACACACAGAGAAAAAACACATATATAGTGATATTAAAAGGTTCATTTTTTTCTTCTTATAAATAACAAACATATCATACTTACCTCCACTGTGCAGTTCGTTTTGCACAGAGTGGCCCCAATCCAGCTGTTCTGGGGTCCCATGACGGCTCTCGCGGCTCCTCCCCGCATTAGATAACCCCCTCTGGGAAGCTCTCCCCCGAGGGGGGTTACCTTGCGGGCACGCTCCTGTATCATACACTCAGCCTCCATAGACACCTAGTATATGGTTGGCCCCGCCCCCTGGCGCCCACGTCATAGGATTTGATTGACAGCAGTGGGAGCCAATGGAGCCGAGAACCCATGGGGAGAGCGGCAATTTGGGGCTCAGGTAAATAAAACGGGGGGGGGGGGGGCTGGGGGGCCTGACACTGTAACGTGTTTTTTTTATCTCAATGCATAGGATGCATCAGGGCTTGACAAATTTGCTTGGAATCTAGGAGCCAGCTAAAAAAGTTAGGAGCCAGGAATGCGCCCCGTCCCGAAGAGCTTGCGTGCAGAAGCGAACACGTGTACGTGAGTAGCGCCCGCATATGAATGCGGTGTTCTAACCACACATGTGAGGTATCGCCACGATTGGTAGAGCGAGAGCAATAATTCTAGCACTAGACCTCCTCTGTAACTCAAAACATGCAACCTGTACAATTTGTTAAAACGTTGCCTATGGAGATTTTAAAGGGTAAAAGTTTGTCGCCATTCCACGAGCGGACGCAATTTTGAAGCGTGACATGTTGGGTATCAATTTCCTCGGCGTAAGTTTATCTTTCACAATATAAAAAAATTGGGCCAACTTTACAGGTGTCTTATTTTTTAATTAAAAAAAGTGTATATTTTTCCCAAAAAAGATGCGCTTGTAAGACCGTTGCGCAAATACGGTGTGACAGAAAGTATTGCAACGACCGCCATTTTTTTCTCTAGGGTGTTAGAATAAAAAATATATATAATGTTTGGGAGTTCTAATTAGAGGGAAGAAGATGGCAGACAGGGGAAGCTCCATTAGCATTGCTGGTTGTCTTGTCATACCAACGGCCACCACAAGACGGCATGAGATCACAGAAGGAAGCATATGCCTGCAGAAAGCCACGGCCTCAATTACCGGCTGGCGCGGTCTGACGCGATCGTGCGGCGGGGGAGGTGAGAGCGCACGGAGACACAGGAAACCCCAACTATGCCGCCAGGTCGCTAATTCTAGTCGCAATTGCGACCTGGTGCCCGGGGCATTTTTATAGCACTGATCGCTGTATAAATGCCAATGATCCCAAAAATGTGGGAGTTCAAAAACATGAGTTTATAAACTTGTAAGGTCCTTAGATGACCTGAAGGGGATATTTTTTTATCTTGTGGTTGCTACTTTGTTCAGTTTTTCATTTTCTTTGCAGTGTACCTTTAATTCTCCACCATGCAGCAAAGCCTTTCAATTTCATTTCATTAGATAAATCATGGAAGAATCAGAGCCCAATTTCACCAGCAGCCGTCTCAGGAATGTTAAGACTTTTTAGCCAACTTTGAAAAGAGTTCTATTTTCATTCTGGCACCGCTTCCCCGACTGCCATCAACCCACATTCTCCCTCCTATTAATCGCCGTCCACCCATCCGTACCTGGGCTGGCTACAGAATCTTTAAGCGCCTCTGAATTCCCTCCCGCCGAAGCATCAGCATGTTAGTTGTCAAACTGCATGAGCACAATTGAAATAGTCCTGTCAGTAACATTAAATCAAACTTTAATGCAGTGTCCGTGAGCTGCAGCCAAGAAGTGTGCATCGTCTGTTTCTCTATTTCCAGCCTCATTCCCCGGGAATGATAGGAAACCAGGTTTGCATAGCAAATAGGAGCCGCAAATACTGGCAGAGCCCAGCAGCCATCAAACAGACTGTGGCATCGGGAAAGCATAAGGCGGATTTTAAAGGGCACGCATCCCCCTCAACTGTGTGCAAATCGACGTAGCCGGTAGAGGGGGTGAGTTTAGGAAAAGGCAATGGTATAAGAGGAAGAGTAATGAAGAAAAAATGATCCGCACTCCGGTCGTTGCTCTTTAAAAAAATCTTAGGGCCAGATTCTCTATGATTCTGCGGCGGCGCGTAAGCTATTTACACTACGCCGCCACAACTTATAGGAGCAAGTGCCCTATTCCCCAAACACTTGCTCCGTAAGTTGCGGCGGCGTAGTGTAAATGGCCCGGCATATGGCCGCGTAATTCAAAGGGGGCAGCTTGTATTCAAATTAAGCGCGCCCCCGTGCCGATCGAACTGCGCATGCGCCGGGCGAAAAAAAGCCCAGTGCGCATGCTCCAGCTCACGACGGAAAACGTCAATGACGCTGACTTAGGAAAACTACGTAGCCAACGGAAAAAGCCGACGCGGACCCGACGCCATACTTAACATGGCATACGGCGGACTGGCGTAAGGAAACTACGTAACCGACGACTACGCGACGCTAATTCGTTCGGGAATCGGCGTATCAGGCTCATTTGCATAGTCAAATGAGACCTGAACGTAAACGCCACCTAGCGGTCAGCGTTGTATTGCATTTAGGATCCGACGGTGTAAGTGACTTACACCAGTCAGATCCTAGCCTAATTCCGGCGTATCTTGTTTTGCGAATATAAAACAATGATACGCCGGCGGGAATTTCAATTACCCCGGTGTATCTGTAGATACACCGGCGTAACTCTTTTGAGAATCTGGCCCTTAGTTTTATTGACAAGCCACAGTTATGACTAAGGCTTTATAGGCTGAAACGCGTCAACTGTTTTTACTTGCATTTGTTCACTGTGGTTTGTCAATAAAAACGAAGATTTTTTTTTAAAGCGCAACGACCGGAGTGCGGATCATTTTTTTTTCATTACTCGATCTGCACAGCCTGCGACTGTGGATCAAGCACCCGGGAGCTCTGCTATCTATGTGGTGTATGGATAGTAGCACTGATTTTTCTGTTTATACATAAGAGGAAGAGTAATGAAGGAAAAAAATGATCCGCATTCCGGTTGTTGCTCTTTAACAAAATCTTAGTTTTTATTGACAAGCCACAGTGAACAAACGCATTGACGCGTTTCAGCCATAAGGCCTTAGTCATGGTGGGTATGAGTAAGACCTTATAGGCTGAAAAGTGTCAACTGTTTTTACTTGCATTTGTTCACTGTGGTTTGTCAATAAAAACAAAGATTTTTTTTAAAGAGCAATGGCCAGAGTGCGGATCATTTTTTTTTTCATAACTCAGCGACTGTGGATCGAGCACCCGGGAGCTCTGCTATCTATGTGTTGTACGGGTAGTAGCACTGACTTTTCTGTTCATACATAAGAGGAAGAGGTTGGCCAATTCATCAATAGCTTACACATCTAAAACCTAATCAGTTCTTTTCATTTTGGGTGGCGTAGGGAATGGCTTAAACCCTTGTGCCATTTTTTATCCATTTGTGTCCCACTGGGGAGATTTCCCTTGACTTGCTGTGCTGTAGGCATAACAGGAAGTGAGAGGATATCACTTCAAATTGAGGGAATTGACAACTGATTTCATTGGAAGATCTAACCTTGTGGTTGCAACTCAAAGTTTTGGATTTCCTATCACGTTTTGGTCTGACGTTGCCAGGACCAATATAGGAGGCTGAACTCCCCCAGAGGGGACATTGGGGCATCTGGGTGGGGCTTTATTTATAATACAGAGGTGTACAAAGGCTAAAGTAGTCAGCACTCTTGCATTGCAGCTCTGGGGCCTAGAATGGAATCCCATCAGGTCCCAAAACAAACACTAGTCAGTGCATCTAGCACTTTGGCTGACCTGCACTTTGGTGTTGGGCATTAGCAATTAATTACAGTGGGCCAGATTCACAGAAGAGATACGACGGCGTATCTCCTGATACACCGTCGTATCTCTCAGAGTATCTATGCGACTGATTCATAGAATCAGGTTACGCATAGATAGCCCTAGATCCGACAGGTGTAATTGACTTACACCGTCGGATCTTAGGATGCTATACTTCGGCCGCCGCTGGGTGGAGTTTGCGTCGTAGTCCAGTGTTGGGTATGCAAATGAGGATTTACAGTGATCCACTAAGTTTTTCGCTTTCGTTACGTCGTCGCTAGTAATTTTTTCCCGTCGCAAAGTTAAGGCTGCTTTAACATGGCTTAACTTTAGTCGAGCCATGTTAAAGTATGGCCGTTTTTCCCGGGTCGAATTTCAAATTATTTATTTTTTTGACGTAAGACGTCCGGGAATACGAACGTATGCACGTCGCCATTCAAAAAAATGACGTCACTTCGCGCAAAGCACGGCGGGAATTTCAAAACGGAGCATGGCAGTACGTCCGGCGCGGGAGCGCACCTAATTTAAATGGTACACGCCCCATTTGAATTAGGCGGGCTTGCGCCGGACGCCGCCGCCGTAAGTTTTCACGCAAGTGCTTTGTGAATCAGGCACTTGCGATGAAAACTTGCGGCAGTGTAACGTAAAGGACATACGTTACGCCGCCGCGATTCTACGTGAATCTGGCCCAGTATACCCAACATATATTTTTAGATATGAAGCCCACTCACACCACTATCTGGAGCTTTGTCTTTTGTCTTCTTGGTGATCATGTTTATGCGCCCGGTCCTTCTGCGGGTCCCTTCCACAGCTCCCGGAATAGACAATTTGGGCAGCCTTTAACTCCTTATCCCCCATGTTCCAGACTTATTACGATGTAAGTACTTATAGGGATGAGTAACTCTTTTCCTTTCTTTTTATACATATCCTCCCCATTGATGGGTACAACATTGGATCATACTGGTCTACTCATGTTTTGTTTTATAGATTTGCGTCCACCCACCCCTGAAGAGTGGTATTATTCACGAAACGCGCTGGGTTCATTTGGATGCACTTATTCTCCTGCAGACGCCTCTACTTGTTACATTATCTTGAGTTCTCCATCTACTATGTATTTTTAAGTGTTTTTATTACATCCAGGATTTGTTCCACACCACATAGTGGTTTGTTGGTTGCTACTAATGTTTGTTTCTATATATGGTCTGTAATATGTGATTGACAATTTTATTCACTGCGGCATGTATCATGTCATTTTGCCATGTTCCTTGTTTTACCAATAAAAACATGTTTTTGATACTGACTCATCTTATAGCCACGTGTACTCACCTCATTCAAAGTCCAAAAAAGCCCCCCTTTCTTCACACAGATTTAGGGATGAGACATGTGACCCATATATCTCATTCCAAGCCCCAAACTCCCCCTTTTTTAGCTAGCAAGAATAAGACTCAGAAATGCAGATCCACGTTTGCACTCGAAGCAGGCTCCTCTTCAATCTTGTCCATACAAAATGGATAACAGCCATTGGACACCACCCCACTGCATGCAACAACGGCCTAGCTGCCCACTTCAGTACGGGGTCAGGTGCCAGATGGAGGGTCCGGTGCCAGATGGAGGGTCCGGTGCTTCAAACCAAAGCTCCAATGGTGAATGGCGAGGTGGCCGTGGAAGTTAGAGGAGCCGAGGGGTAGCCGCATTTGGTAATGTATTGCTGTATACAGTATACCGCGCTGAGTCATTCTATTAATGAATACAAAGCCTGCTCGGATTGGCTTTGAGATTCAGAGAGGCGCGGGCTGGTGATATTACAACCTCTGCCAATCCGAGCAGGCTTTGTATTCATTAATAAAATACATTGCTTGCCATGATTGGCAGAGGTTGGAACATCATCAGCCCGTGCCTCTCTGAATCTCAAAGCCAATCCGAGCAGGCCTCTGTATTCATTTAAAGAATACATCACTCGCCGTGATAGGCTCAGTAGACTTTAATGTACATCCAGCGGACTGACATCCATATACCGGCGTATAAGACGACCCCCGATTTTTGGGAGATTTTTTATTTAAGTATAAAAGATTGTCTTATTTGCCGGAAAATACGGTAGTGGGTAAAGGTAGGATACTCCAGTAACACTTAGCAACAATTTCAGGACACTGAACTTCTCTTGTAGAACTGTGAGACAAGTCCTTGTACAAGTAACCGATCGACTGAGCTTTGTAGATTAATCTTCCTCTTTGGACAGCCAAGCAAAGTTCTTTCACTAAGAATTAAATAGGCTGAGCTCCTCAGCACACCAGACACAATGTCCCCTCTAAACACGCTGACTCTGCATAAGAGGGATAGCAGCAGTTCACGGCCTGAAGGATCTCT
The DNA here is from genome assembly GCF_905171775.1 of Rana temporaria. Taxonomy (NCBI): domain Eukaryota; kingdom Metazoa; phylum Chordata; class Amphibia; order Anura; family Ranidae; genus Rana; species Rana temporaria. The sequence continues at coordinate 207,220,854 of NC_053495.1, read as the reverse complement.
CTGACCAGTCTTTACTCACTAAAATCCTTCGAACACTGGGTGCCTCCTTCCGATATCCTCCAGACACTTTCATTCCGTGGTACCAGAAAAAATCTTCAGATGACAGCCCCTCACAGTCAGCTTCAGCAACTCTCAGCAAAGTCGGTCTTGGTTGTTCTGCAGGCTAGTCGGTAAGAAGGCTTGGTTTTTCCCTGGGCATTCCCCAGGTTTTGTTGTTATCTAGGCCTCCAGCTAGTTCCACTGAAGCCTTGACAACCCGTAGGCACACGGCAGAATGGCCCAAGGCAGTGATGGCGAACCTTGGCACCCCAGATGTTTTGAAACTACATTTCCCATGATGCTCTTGCACTCTGCAGTGTAGTTGAGCATCGTGGGAAATGTAGTTTCAAAACATCTGGTGTGCCAAGGTTTGCCATCACTAGGGGGTTAACAGCCCCCGTAAGGCTATGATCTCCTCCACAGGGAAAAGGACCAGGCTGCTCCAAGTCCCAGAGCATTTATACACACTCCCAGTCATCATCTGGGCACTTCTCCCCAGGGATTGGCCAGGGCTGTAGAAATATTCAGCTGCTGATTAGATTCTTTCTGCCCACTAACTTTCAGAAGGTTTCTAGCCAACTAGGGGGAAGCAGTCAATCCTGCAGCCACTGAGCCCAGGTTCACACTGGGCTGCGGGAGTGAAGCCGTGCGAGTTCAACTGAACTCACACACTTGTCAGTCCCAATTTCGGCCACGATTACAGAGACATCTGTGCAGGTCAATGTAAATCGCGGGATGAAATCGCAAAAAGTTGTACAGAAACTACTTTTTTAAATCAGTGCAGAGCAGCAGATGCGGCGTCGCACCGAGAAGGACTGTGACATTGCCGGAAAATGCAGCCGATTTTATATGCGATTTGACATTTCAAATTGCATGTCAAATCGCACCAGTATGAACCAGGGCTTAACCACTTAAGCCCCGGACCATTTTGCAGCTAAATGCCCAGGCCAGGTTTTGCGATTCGGCACTGCGTTGCTTTAACAGACAATTGCGCGGTCGTGCGACGTGGCTCCCAAACAAAATTGGCGTCCTTTTTTCCCTACAAATAGAGCTTTCTTTTGGTGGTATTTGATCACCTCTGCGGTTTTTATTTTTTGCGCTATAAACAAAAATAGAGCGACAATTTTGAAAAAAATGCAATATTTTTTACTTTTTGCTATAATAAATATCCCCCAAAAACATAAATAAAATTATTTTTTTCCTCAGTTTAGGCCGATACGTATTCTTCTACCTATTTTTGGTAAAAAAAATCACAATAAGCATTTATCGATTGGTTTGCGCAAAATTTATAGCGTTTACAAAATAGGGGATAGTTTTATTGCATTTTTATTAATTTTTTTTTTTTACTAGTAATGGCGGCGATTAGCGATTTTCTTTCATGACTGCGACATTATGGCGGACACATCGGACAATTTTGACACATTTTTGGGACCATTGTCATTTTCACAGCAAAAAATGCATTTAAATTGCATTGTTTATTGTGAAAATGACAGTTGCAGTTTGGGAGTTAACCACAGGTGGCGCTGTAGGAGTTAGGGTGCACCTAGTGTGTGTTTACAACTGTAGGGGGGTGTGGCTGTAGGAATGACGTCATCGATTGTGTCTCCCCTATAAAGGGGATGACACGATCGATGCGCCGCCATAGTGAAGCACGGGGAAGCCGTGTTTACATACGGCTCTCCCCGTTCTTCAGCTCCGGGGAGCGATCGCGAGGAGGCGGCTAGAAACGAATAGCCGCGCCGTGGTCCCGGATCACTCCCCAAGGGAATCCGCCCGCCGCACGCAGCGGGGGGGGGGGTCCCCGATCGGACCCCCCACCCGCTAGAAGGCAGGGACGTATATATACGCCCATCTGCCTGTCCGTGCCATTTTGCGGACGTATATAGTCGTGCGGCGGGCGTTAAGGGGTTAAACACAGAACCGACCAGAACAATCTATCACAGCTACACTTAATACAGTGATCCAAAACTAAATTAGCCTAACAACGAAATGCGGCTCCACTGGATACCATGTGCCAAAACTACATTTACCAAATCCTAACACCTTTCTGGGAGGGTGCTTCACAAGGGGCAGCCCTGGAGCAGATACAGAAATACTTTGTAAATCCTCACATATACCCAGTGAAGTGACTGCTCTGAGGTGATACACAGATGAAACAAATCCCCCCAGCATAAGTTGAACGAGTTTATTTGCAGTCTTCTCTCCTCTACAGTCATTCAAAGGACAGAATTTACACAGGATCTGTCAGCTCTGAATAGGAGCAGAAGTTACATCAGTGAGGAGAGCTTTAAAAGCTGATTGGAGGGAAGAGACCCCCCCCCCCCTCTCCACACAGAATACAGGAACAGGCTATAAATCACAGGATGTGCCCTCCCCTGTCGCCATTGTTCTCTTGGTGTCAGGAAAACTTATCAGAAGTGACTCATGCTGATAGCAGAGGAAGGACGCAGACAGAAATGGCACTTAGTGCTCTGGGCTGAGACAAGTACACACCATAGAGGGGTATGCGTTGTTCATATTTCCACCACCTCTGGCTCAGACCCTTTGGTGCCTGCTTACCACAATCACTTGTAAACACAGAAGTCTGGTTTCTGTGTTTACAAGTGACAGCTCTGCACTCTGTATGTAATGCAATCCTGGTATTTAATGCCCCTTCTACTTTTTTTGTGAAATTTGACTGACCACACCCACTATTTGATGTGATTTGGAGGGTGTGTGTGTAGGTTGAGGGGTTTTGTGGGGCCGTAGTTAAAGCGGTGGTTCACCCACAATAACAACATTCTAGCATTAAATTAGGCATAGTAGCGCAAGCTACAGTATGCCTTTATTTTATTTTTTTGCCCCGTACTCACTGTGTAATCCTATAGTGAAGATTCTGACTCCCCGCGGGGAATGGGCGTTCCTATCCAGAGGGAAGATGATCGACGGCCGGCTATGGCACGTCACGCTCCCCGAAGATAGCCGGAGTAGGTCTCAGCTCTTCACGGCACTATACGGCGCCTGCGCACAGACTATGCACAGGCGCCGTGAAGAGCCAAGTCCTATTTTGGCTATTTCCGGAGAAGCGTGGCGCGCCAGAGCCGGCCGTCAATCATCTTGCCTCTGGATAGGAACGCCCATTCCCCGCGGGGAGTCGGAATCTTCACTATAGGATTACACAGTGAGTACGGGGCAAAAATAAATAAATAAAGGCATACTGTAGCTCGCGCTACTATGCTTAATTTAATGCTAGAAAAAAAAAAAAAATTATAGGGTGAACCCCCTCTTTAAGTTCCAGCACCTATTGTTTGAGGAAAAAAGCCATGGGTAGGACTATTAGATACAAGGGTGCCTTGACGGGGGCTCTGTAGCATACTGTTAGACAAGATAATTCAGTTGGTTAGCAGGCTGATCAGTAAGTTGAGCCGGGAATTTCTTTGGTTTTGTTTTGTATTTGTTCCACATACCTTTACATTGATGGTGCCGATGAACCCGCCTTTATAATGAGAGATCCATGTATTATACTCCTGCAGAAAAAAAAAAAAAAGTCAATAAATAACATGGAATTATGTCACAATATAGAGAATAATAGTATCTATATTTATTTTCAGGGTGAGATCTTACAAAGGCCAATTACACACAAGGCTGATATCCGGTAGCGATGTGGTGGATGGAGGCAGATTGAATCATTTACTGGTTTAATACCTCCCCTGGGTTCTCCAGTTCATTATTTCACATTGTAAAGGATGCGGTGTAGCACCGTGCCTCCGCTGGCATATGTGGCAGAGCCAGGAAACCAAATGATCCGATTTCATGCAGGTGATCCAGCCCGCTGCCTTGTTTCAAAAGCCATTTTTAATATTTGTAATTCTGCAGCTTTATATAAAAACAGTCCCTGGCGATCCTGCCATGAAGGTCCGGCATTGACTCTTACAGGGTGACAACACTCTGTCCCTGTCTCCCAATTGTACTCATGTGTTGCCACCCAGTTACGTAAGCTTCTGATGGAAACGCGCGACATGATAAGTATCTATTTACTCAGCGGAACAATTTTTCACACAATACAAAAAAAATTGTGTTAAATATTGCGTTTCGTTTTTTAATTCATGAAAGTGTTTTTTTCCCCCCCCCAACAAAATTGCGTTTGCAAAATTGCTGCGCAAATACGATGTGACATAAAAAATGGCAACCACCACCATTTTATTCCCTAGGATCTCTGCAAAAAAAAATATATAGGGCTAGATTCACATGAAGTTAGGCCGGCATATCAGTAGATACGCCGACCTAACTCGGAATCTGCGCTGACCTAAGTTTAAGTGTATTCTCAAACAGAGATACACTTAAACCTATCTAAGATACGACGGCTTGCGCCGTCCTATCTTAGGGTGCAATATTTAGGCTGGCCGCTAGGTGGCGCTTCCATTGCGGTCGGCGTAGAATATGTAAATCACTAGATACGCCCTTTTCACGAACGTACGCCCGGCCGACGCAGTACAGATACGCCGTTTACGTAACGCATTATCAGGCCTAAAGATATTCCATCAAATAGCTGGAAGATTAATGTTAAGTATGGCCGCCGTTCCCGCGTCGAAATTCAAAAATTTTACGTCGTTTGCGCAAGTCGTCCGTGAATAGGGATTTACGTCATTTACATCCACGTCGAAACCAATAGGCCCGTGCAGCGTACGTTGCCGCAATGCACACTGGGATATGTAGGAGGACGGCGCATGCGCCGTTCCAAAAAAACGTCAATCACGTCAGGTCAAACAAAATTAACATTAAACACGCCCCCTCAGCCTATTTTGAATTAGGCGCCCTTACGCCCGCCCGCTTTAGGCTACGCCGCTGTAACTTAGCAGGCAAGTACTATGTGAATCATGTACTTGCCTCGCTAACTTACGGCGGCGTAGTGTAAAGACGATACACTACGCCGCCGCAAAGTTAGGGCGGGCTATGTGAATCTAGCCCATCATGTTTGGGGGTTCTGAGTAATTGGTCCGTCTTCCGAGCCCCCCACATGACCGATGGAGCACCAGCTGCCACTGCTGATAACTTTATGAGGTGCCTCTATAGGGTTGACAATTCTGTTTTCTTTAACATTAGCTGAGACCTCATTTGAATAGCACAGTGTTTGAAGATTTAGGTAATGACGAAGTCAGGAAGTGACGAAACGTTCCAGGGTGTGACAACCCATCGAACAACTGGAAGTGACGTGTGGGCTCCACAGACTGGTAACCAGGAAGACGCTGGAGGAACTAGACACCAGATGTCCTCAGGGTCATGACGGTCTGAGCGTTCATTATTCATTTTATCTGCATTTTATGATTTAATTCATGGTACGCCTATTGCAAAGGGGGTATCAAGGGTTTGTGGCAATACATTTTTAAAATGGTACTACTGTATGTGGCCATTTATTCTCTCATATGTACTGCGGATCTGGTAGCGTTGGTGGATATTGCAGAGATATCAGCGGAGGTGACAATGATTTGATGAGCAGTTTATTTACAGCTTTTTGGTGAGTGCATCCCCAAAAGGGGATTTGGATCCCCCCCACGTGGTGATTAATCACCTGGTGAAAGAAGCACTGCTTTAAAGACTCCATCCATCACAAATCCATCACAAATCATCCCTATCTACTGCACTAAGTGCCTCTGGTTTATATGTTATGAATCTTTCAAACGATGGTAAGACTGCAGCGCTGCTACAGTGATATTTTGGACTTTTTGGGTTATTCTTGAGTTTTCTAAGTGGCTTCAGTTTTGGGAGCATGTCATTAAGGGCCTATTTACAGTACATTATGTTGTGTGTTAATATGCATTGCATAATAAAATAAACGGGCTGCCAATGCACCCTGACTTGCCAAAAATCACACATGCACCATTTTCAACAACACGCCGAAACGCACAACAACATAGGTGCACTGCCTTGGTGTATTTCTGTGTGTAGTGCCTGTGTACTTTCAGTCCAGGTGCTATCTTAAATTTAGAGGGGGATGAGAGAGTTAGTTTACTCTCATCCAGCTAATTCATGTAAATTAGGCCTCTGCTCTAGCTGGGCTGTACTGCCAGTTCATTCTGTGTTCCAGAGATACCTTTCCATCTCTGGGCGACAGGTGGCAGCAGTGGAGTTCAGTCTGAGGCGCCTCTTGCCAGCAGCCAAATCGGGAGGGGTTTTCTTGAGCATGCTGGGGGAGGGTACTTCTTGAGCGGACGCCATTTTGTGTGGTTCGTTTTCTGGTGTTTGTTTCGGGTCCGGCACCCACCTTCAGGGTGTGCGCACATCACGGGCCCCGGCGATATGGCCTACCAGGCCGGGGCGCATGTGCTACAATGTATTCTCAGTTCTGGGTCATTTTGGCCCAGAGCAACTGAAGCTGTAAAGGGGCCCCAGTGATCGACTGGGTCCTCAAATTTCTGTGAGGAAGATCCCAAGCAAGTTGTGTGGAGAGTCAGTCTGAGGTGAGCGCGGAGGCAGGCGATCCAACAGGGCCTAGACAATCCATCGGGGATCGGGGTTGCCGGACACTGAGAAGTTGGATGTTGCAACTTGTCAATCGGTGACCCAAAAAGCAAGAAGACGACCTGAGGGAGATTCAGGCACTAAATTTACTGGAGAAGATTCACTTCATAATTCTACGTACGGGGAAGGGCCTGTGTCAGAGGTACTTTCCCGATATTCATTTACACCTGGTCTGTGGCAAAGACTTCTTCTTCTCAGTGCTTTGAGTGATACCCTGGCTGCCAGGTCGGTGTGAGAGGCCTGTCCAGGTACACTATACCCCCTCCGGCTGGAGGGGCGACGAAAATAAAGTGTCATTTTGAAGCAGGACTGCTTCTGTATTATCCAAGCCTGAGTCAGCAACTTTCTCCTTTTCACCAACCTTTATTCTATCTACCTCAAGTTCACTGTTTGCCGTGTTGGGCAAAAATAAAGCACAGAAAAAGACACCTTACTGTTTGGACATTCCGTCATTGCTCATCATCATCATCATACCCCTAGACCTAGACGCATCACAGAAGGTAACACGCCATCCCTGTTCTATCCAGCGGCTCCTGCGGGGGTAGCGCTACATGTGCCATTCAAAAACAAAACTTCAATGAATTAACACAATTTACTTAATCCACTTGTATCGGTAACGCACGTGTTAATGCAACGGTGTTCATGGGCTTTTCCGTATGATACACATAAGGCAGCCCATTGATTTCAATACACAAAAAAGAGGAGAATGGTGCAGGAAAATAACAGTTAATACTAGATGGCAAAAAATAAATAAAAAAAATAAAAGTCCTAAAAAGGAATCCATAGTCATTGAAATCCATTGAGTCCATATGTAGAAAAACACCATACTAGTGACAGTTCCCCATTGAGTGGTGCAAAACTGTAGAAACACAAAATGGAACAGTGGGGGGTGCCAGCCTAGGTGCAGCAGATTAAAACACAGATTTATTGATAAAAGTATCAACTTTTTTTCAGACCTGCACCTAGGCTGTTGCCCCATTGATTCCCCATTGATTTCAATTGCCCTACACATGACAAAAACGTAGAAAAGTCGTCCATAGAGAATTTTGCCACGTTCTGGTTTGCATGTTACTTATCATGAGTTAGTCGGGCAATGCTTCCACGCATGCGTCGAATCACTTCGACGCATGTGAGGGCTTTCGGCGGAGCGGACATGTCTGGTGAGTCTGTACAGACGACCAAACATGTCCGACGGACAGGTTTCCAGCGGACATGTTTCTTAGCATGCTAAGAAACATTTGTCCGCTGAAGACCTGTCCGATCCGCCGGACAATTGTCCGGTCGGCCGTACACACGACCGAACATGTCCGCTGAAACTGGTCAGCGGACCAGTTTCAGCGAACATGTTCGGTCGTGTGTACGGGGCCTTAAAATACATTTTTGCTTGCACATGATTGGATGGTGGAAGTCAGCAGAGCTTCTGCTCATTTACTAAGCTCTGGAGCAACTGCAAGTGCACATTCTACTTGCCTTTAGTAAATCAACCCCCTAGCGCTCCTGATTTAGACAAGTACACACTATAGATCAGGGGTCTCCAAACTTTCTAAGCAAAGGACCAATTTACTGTCCTTCAGGCTTTAGAGGGGACGGGTTGTGGCCAATGGAAGTAGAAAATGCCCCAGCATCAATGCCCCTTCATTGGTTTTAATGGGAGGAATAGCGCCCCATTGCGGATATCAATGAGAAGAATAGTGCTCCATCATTGGTGTCAATTGGTGGAATAGTGACCCCAAGGGCCAGATAAAGGCAAGTGAAGGGCCACATCTGGCCCTCGGAGACCACTGCTATAGAAGGATATGCTTTGCTTATAGTTTATGCCTGAGGTTTACAACCACTTTAGCTGAGCTTATAGGTTGTAGAGAGGACAGAGTTGGCATCACCAGTCTGAGATCCACAAGTAGTTGAGGTGGATGTGGTATGAAATCTGCAGATGTAAAGGTCCTGTAATGGTCTGGTTATGCTATACAGACAGTTCATCGGGTGTGATGGGTTACACGAGTATTTGCACAATTCTACCAAATTTTGGCAAATAAAACAAATGAATTGTTGTTCTTTAGCTGTGTATTTAGCCATATAGATGGTGCCACACTGTACTACCCATGAACCAAACCTATCACCTCATCGTAAATAAGTCACACCATTGAAGGGCAAGACCCTCTACGTCTGAATCATCATGAAGTCTAAAAAGCTGGACAACAACCGCCAATAATTCGCTTAGGTGCCTAATTCTCCTTTAACCACTTAACCCCCGGACCATATTGCTGGTCAAAGACCAGAGCACTTTTTTGCGATTCGGCACTGCATTGCTTTAACTGACAATTGCGCGGTGGTGCGACGTGGCTCCCAAACAAATTTGGCATCCTTTTTTTCCCACAAATAGAGCTTTCTTTTGGTGGTATTTGATCACCTCTGCGGTTTTTATTTTTTGCCCTATAAACAAAAAAAGAGCGACAATTTTGAAAAAAATTCAATATTTTTTTACTTTTTACTGAAATAAATATCCCCAAAAATATATAAAAAAACATTTTTTTCCCTCAGTTTAGGCCGATACGTATTTTTCTACATATTTTTCGTAAAAAAAAATCACAATAAGCATTTATTGATTGGTTTGCGCAAAAGTTATAGCGTTTACAAAATAGGGGGTAGTTTTATGGCATTTTTCTTAATATTTTTTTTTTTACTAGTAATGGCGGCGGACAGGGATTTTTTTTCGGTACTGCAACATTATGGTGGACAGTTCGGACACTTTTGACACATTTTTGGGACCATTGGCATTTTTATAGCGATCAGTGCTATAAAAATTCATTGATTACTATAAAAATGCCACTGGCAGGGAAGGGGTTAACACTAGGGGGCGGGGAAGGGGTTAAGTATGTTCCCTGGGTGTGTTCTAACTGTAGGGGGGTGGACTCACTAGGGGAAATGACTGATCGCTGTTCAGGCATTTCTCCCCTGACAGGACCGGGAGCTGTGTGTTTACACACACAGCTCCCATTCCCCGCTCTGTAACGAGGAATCGCGGGTGCCGAGCGCGGGAGTCAGGAGCGAGCGGGGCGCGCGCCTCCGGCGTCGCGCGCACTCCTAGTGGCCGCTTCGCCAGCCGACGTAGAGCTACGGGCTCTTGCGCAGGAGAGCAGACCTGCCGCCGTAGAACTGCGGCGGCTGGTCGGCAACCAGTTAATACCCCCCCCAAAAAAAAAAAAAAATGAGCCGCACTTTTTGTAAAGCCCATCTGCCAGCGATATTTGTCTATCTGGTTATCCTTTATTAAAGTCTGTCAGATGCTACAAGGAATTTGTGTATAAGAGGATTGCTCCTATCATAACTAAGAGGTTTACAACAAAATCCAAACAAGCTCAACTCCATAGTATATTGCGGCAAAAGGTTTAAAAAGGGGGGTTTTAAAAAAATAAATAAATAAAAAGGCTTTCAACGAGAGAGCCACCGGCACAAATAAGACATTAACCGCTTTGCAAGCCGGTTTGCCGAGCAATAAAGAGGCAAGCGGTGATGGTGGTTGGAAGAGATCCTGACGCGGCCTTGATTACCTTTTCCAAATGACAGATGGAGTTTCCACCAAACACCCAAAATAATTGCAGTTTAGACCTCGCAACTGTCACAGGTGAACTGAAAGAGCAACAGGTTCGTCTATCACACGCCGCTTGGCTAACGGGTAACTTTTAAACGACCATCCGAAAAAAAAAAAAAAAGGAAGCGGGTCTCTAAATCAGAAACGATAATATATTAAATAGATTTCAAGAGCTTAGCATTTTTAATGAGATTTTCTGCTAGAAAATAAATACTTTAATCTCGCTAGCTTCATCCTGATTACATGTTGATGACAATATCCTCTTCCAGTTGGTTGGTAGTTCTTAGTAAAAAGAAATTAATAAAATGTAAAATGATCTTTGAGACTTTACTAGTAAAAGCAGCGGAACTCGCGTTTTCTACCTTCAGATTAAACCTAAACTTTAGGCAAAACAGCAGTTGAAATATACGAGGTGTGTCTAAAAAGTTTGATGAATGGTCCGATATCTCAATGGCAACATGGTCCAGGTGCACGCGGATGTAAATCCAGACATGTTGAGAAGCGTCACCTAGCGTGGAGTACACGGGACTGTCAAGGTAAACCTGACGTTGAACGTAGTCAGTGTGAGAGGTCGGGTCACCGTGCAATGGAGCAACGAGTGAACATCAAGTTTCTGCTACAAATTGGGGAAAAACGGCGAAGGCGACGCATTAATCGGTGGTGCAAGTGTACGGGACGGAAGCCGTGAGCAGAAAATATGGTTGAGACACTTTCACGACTGGAAGGAAACGACTGAGGATGAGCCAAGTTTGGGAAGGCCATCGACAAGCAGAACCCCAGACACGATTAAGCGACTTTGACAAATACTGGCACGAGATAGGCGACTGGCTCTATGATTGATGGCGGAGAAATTGGGAATTAGCAAGGACAAGGTGCCATCTTCTGATAAGATTTGGGTAGAAGATCTGTCCTGTGATGGAAGTTACTAAAATTCCTATTTTGTGTTAAGCTAATTCTTTTATTAGAACCACTGAAATGTTTTCTCTTCTTATATTGTTTTTATTTGTTTATCTATATATGATATATACATATGCATGTGTGAAAAATATACATCACAATAGTGTTTATTCTCCTTAAAAGAGGTTATGACAGATATAATGTTTTAAAGTTACAACTTGAAATGGAAGACAAAAGACTAAATATCAAATCCAGCTGTCATCCCCCCTTGCTCCTCATTCCGAAGCCCTCCCCATCAAGTGAAGTCTCTTGAAGGTTGGGGATGGACCCCTATTCATGGACATTCCACAAGGAACTCTTATGCCTGTATGACACATGCACTGTTTGTGCTATCATGGCTCCATACCATATATGGACTTGCAAGAAGAACGTGTGCAGTACAGACGTCACAGGGGCGTGTAATAAGGGACTGAACTATATGAACTGACCAATCTGTATGCTTATGTTTGTGATGTCATGTTGTAAATAAAAGGAGCCGCACGGGCTCCACCCCTTTCTCTTTCGCACTGGGACACAAAGCAAGCAGACTGTGTCAATTCTTGCTCTCATAATTTGACCCAGTACGCAGAACAGTCTTCCCTGATTTGAGTCAGGGCCTCATCCTCATTAGTCCCCAGGTTGTTCCGCACAAGCTGACAGATGGACAAAAAGCAAAACGGATGGAAACCTCTGGAGATTTCATTACCATGTGTGACCAGGATCCATCCATTCTGCTACTGGTGCTACCAGTCGAAGCAGAAGTCAATGGAATGGCATTCACCATCTTCCTACTGAGCCAAAAAGAGTTGCCTGCAAAAGTCCAAGGTCAAGACAATGTTGATCGTCTTCTTCGACAACGATGGCATCATCCATAAGAAATTTGTTCCTGCAGATCAAACCGGGAACGCTGTATTCTACGAAGAAGTTTTGAAATAGTTACTACGACGTATCAGCCATGTTTGGCCGGAGTTGTGCAGGACTAGACAGTGGATGTTGCTGCACAATACCTGTTCGATCCGTGTGCCCCAAATCTCGTACCTGTTCTCGATCATTTACTCTACTCTCCTGATCTGGCGCCTGCGGTCTTCTGTTTGACCGTCTGAAAAGCGTCATGAAGGCGCACTATTTGTGGATGTAGCGGCAATCCAAGAATTTGTGACAGCGGTTCTGCAAACGATTCCTAAGGAGGCCTTTGCTGACAGTTTCCAGAAGCTTTATAATTGTTGCCAAATACAATATTTATTGGGGTATACCGCGCACTTTTTTCCCCTTAAAATTTAGGGGAAAATCGTGGGTGTGCCATATACGGCGATACTGCTGTTCCCGGGCGCCGCCGAAATAGACCAAGCCGAGCCGAGTGTACTCTGCTAGCGGCTAGGCTCGGCCACGCTCGACTCCGCCCGCAGCCACGCGAGAGGAGCCGAGCGCCGCATCGTAGAGCCGAGCCGAGTGTACTGCGCACTCGGCTAGGCTCGGCTCCGCCCGCAGCCACGCGAGAGGAGCCGAACACACAGGAAATCCGGCTCCTCTCTGCGCCAAATCCCCAAAAAAAACACCGCTGCAACCCCGGGCAAGGTGCGGATGGACTGGACCGACCCCGCGAGGAAACTGCAGACGGACACCTCCAAAGCCACAGACGGACACCCACAAGGCTGGACGGACCCCGCGCAAGGAAGCCGCAAACGGACACCCACTAGGCTGGACGGACCCCGTGCAAGGCCGCAGACGGACGCCGGGCAAAAATGTAAGGTTTTTTTCCCTAAAAATACCTTCCTAAGTTTGGGGTGCGCGTAATACGCCGGAGCGTGGTATACCCCAATAAATACGGTATGTGTTGTGAAGGATAGCACTTATTTTGAAGGTCAATAAAGGTAATTTTTTGTATCTTCTGTTTTGTTTGTTCTCCGATACCATTCACCCAAATTTGTAGACACACCTCATACTGTATACACCAACCAGAAGATCTGCAATTCTGTTCAGCTAGTCTTGAGATCCAGAACTGTAGTCATCCTCCTGACCTCAATTTAAAGTGGTGAACTCCCCCGCTCTTCTCTGTGCAACGCTTATGTGAAGGACCCGAGTGACATTTAACCACTTCGTTACTGAGCCTGTTTTTCAGATTCAGTGTTTACAAGACTAAAACAGTTTGTTTTTGCTAGAATATTACTTAAAACCCCCAAACATTATATATATATTTTTTTCTAACACCCTAGAGAATAAAATGGCAGTCATTGCAATACTTTTTGTCACACCGTATTTGCGCAGCGGTCTTACAAGCGCACTTTTTTTGGAAAAAATTCACTTTTTTAAATTAAAAAATAACACAACAATAAATTTGGCCCAATTTTTTTATATATTGTGAAAGATAATGTTACGCCGAGTAAAATGATACCCAACATGTCACGCTTAAAAATTGCGCCCGCTCGTGGCATGGCGTCAAACTTTTACCCTTAAAAATCTTGATAGGCGACGTTTAAAAAATTCTACAGGTTGCATTTTTTGAGTTACAGAGTAGGCCTAAGGCTAAAATTATTGCTCTCGCTCTAACGATCGCGGCAATACCTCACTTGTGTGGTTTGAATACCGTTTTCATATGTCGGCGCTACTCGCGTATACGTTCGCTTCTACGCGCGAGCTCGTCGGGACGGGGCGCTTTAAAAAAATTTTTTTTGCTTTTCGCATTTATTTTTAGTTATTTTACAATTTTTAACACTGAAATAAAAAATAAAATAAAAATTATCACTTTTATTCCTATTACAAGGAATGTAAACATCCCTTGTAATAGAAAAAAAGCATGACAGGTCCTCTTAAATATGAGATCTGGGGTCAAAAAGACCTCAGATCTCATATTTGGGCTTAAATGCAAAAAAAAAAAAAAAAATTGGAAATGTCATTTTTTCAAATGACAAAAAAAAAAAAATGTCTCTTTAAGAGGCTGGGCGGGACTGACGTTTTGACGTCACTTCCGCCCAGCAGAGCTATGGGGGACGGGCGAAGGAGATTTTTCCTTCAGTCTCGTCCCCGCTCAGCTGCCGGATGGTCGCGATCCCCTCCGCCACTACCGACGGCTCCGGTAAGCGGCGGAGGGCGCGGGACAGCGGCGGGAGGCCCCTCTCCCACCACCGATAACGGCGATCTCGCGGCGAATCCGCCGCGGAGACCGCCGTTATCGTGTACAGGACCGTCGGCACTAAAGATGGATACCTCAGTTGTGGCAGCAGCTGCTGCCGTTACTGAGATATCCATCTTTAAAAACAGGACGTATTTTGACAATAGGCTGGAAAGCAAGTGGTTAAAATAATAAAATGTGCTCTACTTACCTGCTCTGTGCAATGGTTTTGCACAGCACAGGCCCCCAAATGGCTCCCGTAGCTATCAATCTGCCCAATGAGGAGAGAGACAGCGGCCAGAGCAGCTGCTCTCGTGCACATTGCTGTATCGGGATCGGGCTAGGTAAGCATAAGGGGGGCTGGGGGATACTGCAGCATAGAAGTTTTTTTTTACCCTTAAGACAAGTTCGTAGCTGCAATGCAATGGAGGCGGAGGACAGCATGACAGGGTGTAGGGAACTTAGGTGTAGAAAGGGTTAAAGTTAGAGGGGGTGGTTAATAGGATCCTAGAAATTAACTATTGGAGGAGGTGAGGAGAGGGGGAGGAGAGTTCAGTGAGCTAGGTCAGTGTTTCTCAACCTTTTTCCAGTCGGGGCACCCTTAAAAAGTATTTTCAGTCTTGAGGCACCCCAGTCCAAGGCTTGGTTCACATTATGGTGTGTCGCAGAACACGTGCAAAATCGCGCTCATTCCTGACACACAGAATAATGCTCTGCTCGTTAGAGGTACCATTAATTCTTAATGGTACACCCACACATTGGAAAATGTGGGGTGCTTTAGCTGCAGTGCAATAAAAAAAAAAAGAAGAAGGTTGGGGACTTGTTTCCCTGCATTTTTGTGGGTACAGAAGCCCATTGAAATGAATGGTCTGCCCTACATGCAGCTGCACAGATGTGAACCAAGGGCTTGTTAACATGTCAAAGGGGCGGTAAAACCACATGGTTGAGACGTTTTTACCACCCCCAACTTCTCTACCTTTAGCTGCAGAGGCAGCAGCTGGGGTGTTCACATGCTGTGGCTGCAACTGGAGGTATACCGAGGGTGAATGGGGGTGCACTGCAACTACCCCGCAACTGTGTGCATTGCACGGTTGCGGTGTAGTGATGCTGCATTTACGGGCTTAAAACAGGTAGTAAAGAGGCAACATAATGCCTCTTTACGGCCTGTCAAATGCCTCTGAAAAGCGATCTGTGCATGGATTGCTTTTCAGAGAAGCAGCAGTCCTTGCTATCAAACAAGCCCTACAAAATCCATTGTCATGGTACAGGAATGGGGGGGGCAGGATTAAAAGTAACATACATACAGACTACAGACACAGGCTTACACATGCATACACATACATACCAGGGTTGCCAACTTTCAGTAAATTTACGAAGTTTGTAAAATCCGTACTTTTTTCATCTGTCCTTGAATGTCCATTGCGGACATGTAGGCTGCATGTCTGTAACCGACATTCATGGACAAATGCAAAAAGTATGGATTTTACAAACTCTTTGTAAATTTACTGAAAGTTGGCAAACCTGATACACACACGCACACAGACAGTCACATGTGCACACACACACACATACAGACAGACAGTCACATGTGCACACACACACACATACAGACAGACAGTCACATGTGCACACACACACATACACAGTCACATGTGCACACACACACATACAGACAGACAGTCACATGTGCACGCACACATACATACAGACAGTCACATGTGCACACACACACACATACAGACAGACAGTCACATGTGCACGCACACATACATACAGACAGTCACATGTGCACACACACACGCACATACAGACAGTCACATGTGCACACGCACACACACATACAGTCACATGTGCACACACACACGCACACACACATACAGACAGTCACATGTGCACACACACACGCACACACACATACAGACAGTCACATGTGCACACACACACATACAGACAGACAGTCACATGTGCACACACACATACATACAGACAGTCACATGTGCACACACACACGCACACACACATACAGACAGTCACATGTGCACACACACACGCACACACACATACAGACAGTCACATGTGCACACACACACGCACACACACATACAGACAGTCACATGTGCACACACACACGCACACACACATACAGACAGTCACATGTGCACACATACAGACAGTCACATGTGCACACACACACACACACACAGACAGTCACATGTGCACACACACAGACAGTCACATGTGCACACACAGAGACAGTCACATGTGCACACACACACAGACAAATGTATAAAGCCATTTTAAAAAAAAATAATGTAGCTTCTAGCTCAGTACCTTTTCAGATTTCTCTTTAGCCGGGTACTGCACTCTAGGGGGAAGCAGAGAGCACAGCAAACTCCTCTGCACTTCACTTTCATTTTTGAAGCCGACAGAGCTTCTCACAGTTCGGCAGGAGAGCTCATCTGACAGCCTTCTCTCCACTGACCCCCGCGGCACACCTGAAAACCTCTGACGGCACACCAGTGTGCCGCGGCACACTGGTTGAGAAAGGCTGAGCTAGGTGATGCTGGAGGAGGGGCAGCATCAGTCCGGGGGAAGAAGCAAGGAGAGAAGTCCTGCAGCCTGTCTGTGTATCGGGTCAGCGCTCTGGGTCATCTGTGGAAAAGGCAAGGAAGGGAAGAAAAATGTCAGAGGTAGCCGGGTTGTTAGCGCAGCTTCAAGCTGTTGCGGAGGTCCACGGCGCGGACTGGCTGCAAAGCCAGATCACCGCCACTCTGCGGGGGGTGAAGCAGGCCCCGGTCGGGTCTAGGCCTGCTTCAACGCGCGCGAGGCGGTCGATACCGCCGGAGCGCTTTAGCCCAGATAATACCCCCAGGTCGCAGCGTCGGGTGCGGAGTCCCAGTAGGCCCCCGTCGGGCCCCCCCGCCAAGCAATCTCAGTCTGCCACTGCACGGGCGGGGGGCGGGGGGACGGGAAGCGCGCAGCGCGGGGGAGCCTCTCGGGTGCCCAGGCCTACCTCCCCTGTGTTGGTGCAGGCCCAGATTCACATGGCTGTCCCCGGTGGCGATGTTCCGGTCGGGGGGGCGGCCCGGCGTGGGAAGGACCCTCAGACAGGCGCCGGCCTAGCTCGGTCCACAGGCGGCGGCCTCGCACGCGGTGGGGATGCGTTCAGGGATGCAGATGGAGCGACACCAGGCCAGTCACGTCAGTCGGGAGGTCCCGCCTCCAGGCACCGTTCGGAGTCTGGGAGGGTTGACCGGAGGGGCAGTGGTGCTCAGGCTGCAGCCGCAGTGCTGAGGGATGATCTGATTGAAGAGTTCAGCAGCGATGGAGACGAGAGCCCTCGGGGGGTGGTGGCTCCCATACCTGTCACAACGCCAGCTGTGTCCAGAGGTCGGGGAAGGAGTGAGGAGGTTCGTCAACGACCACACGGGCAGGCGGCGACCGGTTCCAGCAGCAGTGAAGAGGGGGAGCTGCCGGAGGACCCCGCGGAGGATGGACGTTATGGGAACCTGTCGGCTGGAGGACCTTCACGGCCGCGCCGAACCGGTAAGACTACATCTAATGTGGTTGCGGGGGGTAGGGGTGGGGTTAGTGCGCAGGACATTAGTGGGGGGGGTGGCGGTGCTTAGTCCCTCAGGGGAGGGGGGTGTGTGGGATGCCTTACGGGAATTGTTACGTAGGCTAGATGGGGGTGCTCCTCAGGTTGCGAGCCCGCTGGGTCCTTGGGTCCCCCCGGTGCCAGTACCCCCCCTCCCGGTTCCTGCCCCCGCCGTTCAGGCGCTGACAGCGGTAGTTGTCCCTCCCCCGGTGCCGGCGAATCCAGGGACAGGCGTGGCAGGGACACAGACGGACAAGGACGGCGTGGGAACGGCGGCGGAACACAAGGACAAAGACAAGGACAAGGACGGGGACAAGGTGCGGCTGGATGACGCGGCTAGGGGGGAAATTTACATTTGCTTTGAAGGGCCGTTGGGTGCCCATCTTAAGCCAGAGGTGAGGGAGAAAATTCAGAAGGACGAGTTTGTGGAAATATTTTCCCTGCTCCCGTTGGAAAAATTTCACCTCGACCGGGTGAAGCCGGACGAGAGCAAAAAGGATGAGGAAGAAAAACGTCGGTATAGGCTCATTCCGCGGACGTTTACGAATTGGCTACAGGCGTTTGCGATTATGGCTAGCGTGATCGGGGAAAAGGCCCCCGAGAAATGCACGGCCCTATTCTGTTACCTTGATGCCATTCACGAAGCGCATAGGGTGTACGGGGGTCTGGCGTGGTTGAGGTATGACGAACAGTTTCGTCAGCGCAGGGCGGTGCGTCCCTCCATCCGCTGGGACCATAAGGACATTAGCCTGTGGATGAGGTTGATGACCTCGACCAGGGCGGCGGGCCAGTCCTTTCCTGGGGGGGCCGGCGGCGCTTCCTCCGCGGGATCGCCGGCCCTCAAAAAGAAAGGGGTGTGCTGGCAGTTCAACGACGGAACCTGTCGTTTTGGAGGATCATGCCGCTTCAAGCACGAGTGCTCAGGGTGTGGTGGGTCGCACGCGTTCAATAGGTGTTTCAAACAGGGGAAGCGGGCCGGAGATGGCGCTGGAAAAGGGAATGACGCCGGTGAGACTGGAAAGGATGCTGCCTTTTCTAAGTAAGTATCCGGACAGGGCGGCGGCGCGTTTGCTAGAGCAGGGGTTCGGGGAGGGTTTCGTGATTCCGAGTTCGTTGGCGGAGGTCCCTCCGGTGGCGGACAATTTGCGGTCAGCTCTGCGACATCCGGGGGTGGTGTCGGCTAAGCTGGCCAAGGAGGTGGCGCTCGGCCGGATGGCCGGCCCGTTTCGGGAACCACCTGTGGGGGGTTTGGTGGTGTCCCCGTTGGGCGTAGTTCCGAAGAAGGAAGTGGGTCAATTTCGGATGATACATCATCTGTCGCACCCAAAAGGGGGGTCGGTCAACGATGGTATTGATCCGCAGAGTTGTGCGGTTACCTATACATCATTTGATGCGGCGGTGTCTTGGGTTAGAAAGTACGGGAAAGGGGCTTTGATGGCAAAGACGGATGTGGAATCCGCCTTCAGGCTGTTACCGGTGCACCCCACTAGTTTGCGTTTGCTGGGGTGCCACTGGCAGGGGGAGTATTTTGTTGATCGTTGCCTGCCGATGGGTTGTTCCATATCGTGCGCTTTGTTTGAGACGTTTAGCTCGTTCTTTGAATGGGCGGTCAGGGAAGTGGCGGGGGTGAATTCCGTCATCCACTATTTGGATGACTTCCTGTGCATAGGACCCCCGGACTCCCGCTGTTGCGGGGTTCTGTTGGGTACGGTACAGTATTTGGCGGAACGTTTTGGGATCCCCTTGGCCCCCGACAAAACGGAGGGCCCTGCGTCTGAGCTGGTGTTCTTGGGGATCACCATTGACTCGGTGGCGATGGAATGTAGGCTACCAGAGGATAAGGTGTTGGCTTTGAGGAGGGAGGTCAGTGAGGCCCGGGTGAAGCGGAAGATTCGATTGAAGGAGCTCCAATCCTTGTTGGGGAAGTTAAATTTCGCGTGTCGGATTATTCCCATGGGACGCATTTTCAGCCGAAGGCTTTCAGGGGCCACGGCAGGGGTCCGGGTGCCAAACCATTTTGTGCGCCTGACCAATGAACTGAGAGACGATCTGAGGGTTTGGGGAACGTTCCTGGACTCTTTCAATGGTCGTTCGATGTGGCAGACGGGGCCGGTCAGCAACGCCGACCTGGCTCTATTTACCGATGCGGCGGGGTCAGTGGGCTATGGGGCCTATTTCAACGGACGGTGGAGCGCGGAGCCCTGGCCGGAGTCTTGGAGGGCAGCAGGGTTCCTCCGGAACCTGGTGCTGCTGGAGTTGTTCCCCATCGTGGTGGCGATGGAATTGTGGGGGGAGTTCTTCAGGAATAAAAAGGTGCGCTTCAATTGCGACAACATGGGGGTGGTGTGGGCGATCAACAGCATATCGGCATCCTCGCCCCCGGTGATTAGGTTACTGCGGTACTTGGTACTTAAGTGTCTCAAAGTGAATGCCTTGATATATGCGGTGCACATTCCTGGGGTGGATAACAGATTGGCGGATGCTTTATCTCGTTTCCAGTGGGCGGAATTCCGGATCCTGGCGCCAGGGGCAGAGGGGCAGGGGGAACCCTGTCCTCAGAAGTTGTGGGACATTGCACTGGAGTCGCCGCAGGATTGATTCGGCAGTCGATCAGCGAGGGAACGTGGCGAGCTTACTCTAAGGTGTGGCAGGAATGGTCCGCACTGAGGGAGGAGGTAGGAGGGTCGGAAGATCCAGAAGACCTGCAGTCGTTGGTCTTATACTTTGTGTGCTGCAATTACGAGAGGGGAACCTCGGGTGGCGCCATTAGCAAAAAGATGGCGGCATTGGCTTTTTTATTTCAGATGGCGGGCCTCAGGGATTTTACAAAATCCTTTGTGGTGCGCAGGGTGTTAAAGGGATACAGGAAGGGCAGTACTACACGGGATTCCAGGCGTCCGGTGTCGTTCGCGGTCCTGGGTACGGTATTGGGGAATTTGGAAAAGGTTTGCGCATCGCTTTATGAGCAGATACTTTTTCGGGCTGTTTTCGTTCTGGCCTTTTCTGGGGCGTTCAGGGTGGGGGAATTAGTTTCCCCCTCCAAGGTGGTGGGGGGAGGACTACGAATGCAGGACGTTAGGTGCCTGGAGGAATCGGTGGTGATTTGGCTTAGCCGTTCGAAGACGGATCAACTAGGTAGGGGCGTAAAAATAGAGTTGTTCCGGGGGAATTGTCCACTAACATGCCCGGTTGAGGTGGTAAGGCGGTTTTTGGGCGTTCGCCCAAAAGGGGGGGAGGCTCTGTTCATCCATCAAAAAGGGGAATGTTTGTCTCGGTTCCAGTTTACGGCGGTGTTCCGGAAATGTCTGAAGGAGGGGGGTCTAGTCCCGGGAGAATATTCGGCGCATTCGTTTCGAATAGGGGCAGCAACGGAAGCGGCAAGGGGAGGCCTGCCTGCAGATTCTGTAAAGCGGATTGGCAGATGGGAGTCTAATAGATATAAACTGTATGTACGGCCTCATTTGTTGTAAACAATGAGGTATCGGTGGTTGACAATGCTGATGTTAATGTTTTCGGGGGGTTGTTTTTGGTCCTGCTGGGTATTGTTTTTCTCTTTTTTGTCTTTACAGATCCCCAAGGTTGTCTGATTTGGATCCTAGGACATTCATTTGTGTTTTGGGGGGCAAGAAGGGCGGATGTCAAGCCTGGGGGGAGACAGCTGGGGGTGCCCAGGGAGGAAGGAAGGGTACGATGGATAGGGATTAGGGGTCTCATGTGGCAGAAGGTGTTACCCGAAGTTCACAGGGGGGCTAGCTTAGACAGGGCCCCGGACATTTTGGTGTTACATGCGGGGGGGAATGATTTGAGCGTCCGGCCGATGCGCCAGGTGATCAAAGACATACAATGGGATATACGCCGACTGCGGGCCTCTTTCCCTGACCTGATCATTGTTTGGTCAGATATTGTGGCTCGCATGGCCTGGAGGGAGGCCAGGTCATTGGAGCGTTTGGATAAGGCCCGGATAAAGGTGAACAGAGAAGTGGGCAGGTTTGTGGTGCAGCAAGGTGGGATAGCGGTTCGCCATTCAGATTTAGAAGTTGAGACTTGGAGGTACCTGAGGGGGGACGGGGTTCATCTCAACCCGATCGGGATCGATCTTTGGGCTCTGGGATTGGAGGAGGGCGTTAGGAGGGCTTTCCTGGTGTGGCGGCGGGCCCAAGTGTGAGGTGGTCCCACTTGTGCCGCGGTGGCGGTGGGTTCCCCTGCCGTTTGGTAGAAATAGACGGTGGTTAGGTAAAAACGGTGGGGGGGCATAGTTACAGGGATGGTGTCTGCCTTGGTGGTCTGGTGTCAGTCTGGACCACCAGGGGAGAAGTGGGTGGGTCTGTGGTCAGCTAGGTCTTCGAGTCGGTAGTCGCGACTGGGGACATGTCGTTAGCTAAGAGGGTACCACAGGCCCAAAAGAGTGATCAGGGGTTGTCAGGGGGACTGACAACCAAGGTATGGTTAAAAGGTTTAACAATTGAGGAATAGGTTAAATATTTAAAGTTGGGTGATATATATATGTATATGATGGTGTATATATATATATATATACAGTTTTTGTATTTGTTAATAAAGGCCTACCAGGCCATTTTAAATCCAGCAGGTGTCAGTGTGGTTATTGGGAAAGGTTTAATGTTAAGGGGTATATGCTTGTATTGGTTGGTGCGGTAAGTTATCCGGCTGCCCTAGTCAAGACAAGTTCGTAGCTGCAATGCAATGGAGGCGGAGGACAGCATGACAGGGTGTAGGGAACTTAGGTGTAGAAAGGGTTAAAGTTAGAGGGGGTGGTTAATAGGATCCTAGAAATTAACTATTGGAGGAGGTGAGGAGAGGGGGAGGAGAGTTCAGTGAGCTAGGTGATGCTGGAGGAGGGGCAGCATCAGTCCGGGGGAAGAAGCAAGGAGAGAAGTCCCACCCTCCCGCCCTAATTATAGGAGTTAGGTGGTTTTGACAGTACAGGATGGCGGTGGGTTCCCCTGCCGTTTGGTAGAAATAGACGGTGGTTAGGTAAAAACGGTGGGGGGGCATAGTTACAGGGATGGTGTCTGCCTTGGTGGTCTGGTGTCAGTCTGGACCACCAGGGGAGAAGTGGGTGGGTCTGTGGTCAGCTAGGTCTTCGAGTCGGTAGTCGCGACTGGGGACATGTCGTTAGCTAAGAGGGTACCACAGGCCCAAAAGAGTGATCAGGGGTTGTCAGGGGGACTGACAACCAAGGTATGGTTAAAAGGTTTAACAATTGAGGAATAGGTTAAATATTTAAAGTTGGGTGATATATATATGTATATGATGGTGTATATATATATATATATACAGTTTTTGTATTTGTTAATAAAGGCCTACCAGGCCATTTTAAATCCAGCAGGTGTCAGTGTGGTTATTGGGAAAGGTTTAATGTTAAGGGGTATATGCTTGTATTGGTTGGTGCGGTAAGTTATCCGGCTGCCCTAGTCATGCATATGTAGCACCCTCTAGTGCTAGAAGTGTAAATTGTTCTTTTTTTTTTTTTACACAGGTATATTTATGCAGGCTTGGCTGGCAGTCTCACAGACTCACAGCAGCATCACTGAGACCTCCTCCATATTTCTAGAATGTACTGGAACTTCTAGAAAGATGTGAAGGGAATTAAGGTGAAGCTGCCTGCCCCAACTTGAATTAGCAGGGGGCAGACCTCCTCAAATTCTCAGGGTCAGCCCAGCTGGTGAGGAGAGTTCAGGTGCAAGCTGGAGATTGAGTGTTAAGTGTAGAGCTGTTGTGGCATTTGAAGTAGCTCCCCAGTCTGGGGGGGGGGTGTAACATTGGGCCTGGGCTTGTGTGGCCAAAGCCTTCCTAACACCACAGTAGTGTCCTGGCCAGGAAGCACTGGGAGAGAAGAGGACAGCAGGAGAACACTGCTAGGCAGGTCTCCAGGAGGAACAACAGGAACAGCCAGGAGGGTTATGACATACAGTCAGGAGGACTAGGAGGCACGCCAGAGAGGACTGGGTGCAAGCAGTCTGGGATTGGTGCAGAGCCAGAAGGGAGGACTGTGGCGGCACAGGCAGTGGAAAGAGGCAGCTGCAGCCAGGGGGGCTGGCAGGGCCTGAAGGGGTGGTACTGGGATCAGTAGCCATGTGGGACACCTAGCACTAGGACTACCATATTTTTCTACACCATAGAGGCCCATGGTCCCTGCCTGCATTTGCTTTGGGCCAGTGTCAGGTCCTAAATGTATTGCTAGCTGGTCCCAGGAGTTGTAGTTCTACAAGAAAGTCTGTGCTGGAGGTAGAAGAGGAGAAGTGTATATACTGGATGTATATAGTTGTGTCCCTGAAGAATTCCTATTGATCAAGTGGGCATCCAATATGTATATATATATATATATATATATATATATATATATATATAAAAACAACAAAAAACAAGTACAAGGACTATTTATTGACAGCTGTATGTCTGGAAATGTGTGTTCCTGGCTGTGCAGGGTGAGAGACAGGCCACAATCACCAGCAGCCCCTATGGGGGTACCGCAACAATAGAATGCATTAAGGCAGGGGTGTCCAAACTTTTTTCAAAGAGGGCCAGATTTGATAAAGTGAATATGCGTGAGGGCCAACCATTTTGCCTGACATTCTTTGAACCAATAAAATTTGGTCTAAGTGTGTTCGTTCGAGCAACTAATACACTATCCAACACAAATTCTCTTGTCTTTGTGGCTATGTGTGGTGAAGAGATGAGCGTGGGCATGTTATTTGGATATACCGTATTTATCGGCGTATAACACGCACCTTCACTTTAGGAGGGAAGTTTCAGGGGAAAAAAATGTAAATAAAAAACTGTGAAGCAAAATAAGGGTCATTGCCCATCAATGCAGCCTAATCAGTGCCCATGTGCAGCCTCGCCATTGACATGAATGCAGCCTCTCCATTGCCATGAATGCAGCCTGATCGATGTCCATCTGCAGCCTTGGAGGGAAGGGGAGGCGGGATGAGCACCAACAGATTACATACAGGAGAATCTCTTGTTTACACAGCAGCCTTTTTAATACAATTTCTCCCGCCTCCTAGGATAGACAGAGGAGTCGTCCAATGGCAGCTCAGGAGACGGGACTTCCTATTACAGATGTCACAGAGTAAACAGGAGATTCTCCTGTATGTAATTTGACAGCACTCGTTCCCCCTCTCCCTGTCCCCTCCGAGGCAGCGCTAAGAAATATAGTATGTATCCAAATTACCAGGGGGGGGCCACATTAAACTGGAACGGGGGGCCGCAATTGGCCCCCGGGCCGGACTTTGGACATGCCTGCATTAAGGTAAACAACCTTAAAGCTTTAGAACCAGTTTAATTTCATTACTATTGCAAAGGGCTTGACAAACCGTCTATGTGATAATACAGAGAAAGTGGCAGGTGCTCTTTACGCTGCCATCAGAGGTCTATTAGACCTTGGGTGCCTCCTCTGCCTTCAACCAATGCAGATTAGGGATACAGAATCCCTGATTGGCAGTTCACTTGGTACTGCTGCCAGGAAGATATGCCTATAGAGAACCCTGACAGACAGACAATTAACATCTTCAGAAGGGAAGGCCGACAACGGCAGCCACCATATTGTCAGCACAGGTTTCCTTTAAGGCCAAATATCTTCCTCCTGACAGAAGAAAGCAGTGGCAGTTATCAGCACCAAACCGTCTCTTCCCAACTCCACACTGCAGAATCAAAGGGCCGGGGGTACGGCTCATACACACATCATGCAGATACACTTCTGAAGTTTTGGTATTCTTTTAAATAACCTCCGACCTTCACAGTTCAACATCAGCAGATGAAACTAAAGCGGATGAAACCGTATGCAGAGAAAAACACCCAATTATTCTGCTGCACCTCACATTTCTGGGCCCGGGCCTTTGTGCAGTAATTGGAAAGTCATGGTACATTTTACACAGACAATGAAACCCCCCCTTCCCTCCAAAAAACTAAAATAAAAAAAAACACGCTCTGATTGACTGGAAAATGGACACAGGACTCAGACAGTTGTTGTTTTAATGCACAATAGAAACTGTAACCGCAAGGCCAATTTAATTTAATTCATCGAAGGTCACACAATACGAACGCGCAGGCCCGTAGAAGAGATAATCAATGCATTTGTGTCTGGCTGCTGACTGTTGCCAAAAAAAAAAAAGTGTCGGTTAAAATTGCAGACACAAACGGCAAGAGCGTTGAGTGTTAAATCAATAGATGTTTTAAGAACAAACAGCTAAATCTCCCTTCTGGCAGTTAAAGAAGGTATGGTGTATGATTGTAATGGAATATTCTTTTACTCATTTAAGTAGGCCTGACAACCCCCATAACAATCTAATGCTTATTTATGATCCCAGAATTGGGATCTGTTTTTAGCATATGTCTTAATATTTTTTTATTTTCTTTGTTTATTATTTTTGTAGTAGTTCTAATGCTCCTGAAGAAGATCCGCGAAACACGTCGAGCATCTTTTGAGCAACTTCTATACATGTCAAGACTTTGACGGCGTCGACCCAGGCAATATCCGCGTACACACGATTGAATACTGCGCCGACATATACAGAGCGCAGTACACTCGTGTATTGTCGGGCAGGCTCGGCAACTTTCGCGCTGACGTCCTGTACGTCCAGGACGTGAGCGCGGAAGGAGCCGAGACTGCCCGACTATACCTGAGTGTACTGCGCTCGGTATATGTCGGTGCAGTATTGAAACTCGGCGCAGGAAAGCGGGTATCGGCGTATACCGCGCACCCACGATTTTGCCCTGATTTTCAGGGCAAAAAAGTGTGCGGTATACGCAGATAAATACGGTAATTTCTCTCCTTAAACTCAGCGAATGTGACCCCAGTGCTGATGGAGAGGGGAAGGGGTGGAGCAAACAAGGATACTACACCCAACATCCTCCCTATTAACCAATGATGTTATTGATTGTTAGGGCTGGCGCCTAGAAGGTTGTAATGGTGTACAATAAAAACCTGTGGCTTTGCGTAACTAAAAGCAGGCTTGATCCAGCCACTGGCTTGTACACAATTGTTGAGCAATTTTAGGCATTTTACCCAAGGCACCCCTGAAGTAGGGTGCCCACGTGTCCCGGATTGCCCGGGTCTGTCCCACAATTGACATGTCTGTCCTGGGTCCCGGGCACCTTCATTCCGGGACAATACAATGTCCCGGAATGAAATAGAAGACACAGCCACCCCCTACTAACTAATAACTACATTTTCGGAACTGGTTGCTAGGGCCAGTGCTGCCTGGCATCTTGCAACCAGTGACAATTTACTCTCAGACAGTGAGACCGGGAGCGAGGCCTACGCCTAGTGCAGCACTGCTGTCCCCACCCACCCCGGCACCTCCTCCTTCTCTGGCACCCAGCGGCAAGCAGCAGGAACTGGTGTGATCTTCACTCTCCAGATAGTGACGCCACTCCTTTCCTTCTACGCACGCGGGTCATGCAGTGGGAGTGACAGCAGCACTGCGTCTGGTGGCAGGCTATGGGTGGCAAGCGGCACCTCATCTGGTGGCAAGTGGCCCATTCACCTGACAAATAACCCGTCGCCAAATTCCCGATCAACCCCGAGACTACATTTCCCCCTGCCCCCCCTTTTTTGGTGGAAGGTGAGAGAGGGGTGTGTCCCTGAATGGCAGTTTGGAAATGTGGTCACCCTACCCTGAAGAAACTTGAAGGCACCCCAGGCTGCCTGGGCAACCTGGTTGAAAAAGGCTGATCTAAGGCACTGTTGCCCCAACTTCTAGTCTCACCAGGTTTGGAGTGAGATTTAGTAATCGTGACTATGCTGTGTTCACTGTTTTCCTTTCTGGAGAGAAACCTGTTCCTGAGAAACTGCAGTGCAAGAATATCCCTGCTTCTTCATTCATTCTGTAGGTCCATGCTTCCTCCACCTGCTTCCTAATCATTATGTCAGGTCACCTGTGGCCAGGTGACAAGTGCACCCCGTAGGTCAGGGATGCACCACAGGGTAGTGAACCCTATAGCCGACTGCTGCTATAAGAGAGGAAGCGTGAACCCAAGATCGCCCAGGGCGCGGAGTCAAAAAACAAGTTTTGTGTTCACCAGAGCCTCTAGTGGTGAGGATGGCCTTCGCCGCAGCTGGATCCAGGTCGCGACCCCTGGGATCCCCTAGGTCACGCTCCGCAGAGAGAGAGAGGGGAAGCAGCAAGCAGGACAACGGTAGTGATGGGTTAGCCGAGGTCAGGGCAACAGGCAGACTAGGGTAACCGAGGGACAGGCAAAAGGTCAAGGGCACAGGCAAACAGGAGAATTCAGGGACAAGCCAAAAACGGTACACAGGAAGATAATCGTAGCACACTGCAGACAGGAACTAAGCAAACAACACTTGAACAGCAGTGCAGGCCTGTAGTGCAACAGTTAATATAGACTTCCTGGGATGGCCTGGGTGGGGCCATACAGGAAGTAGAGGAGATAAGAAGGGAACCAGAACAGAGTCAGGCCTCTTAATGGACAGATGGAAACAGGTAAGCTGCCAGACTATTGCATATCCATGACACATTACTCATCTAGTCATCGGATTACCAGTCATCCTAGGGGCACCTCAGACATGAGAAAGTTCTACTCCTCTACCAAGATGACCTCCTTCCCATGTTGAGGGTGTGGTCTGAAAGGAGTCTAGGCTGAGGCTGGGACTTCTTTTCCTTTCTCATTGACTCCTCCACACAGAGACACAGAACAGAACCATGTCAGTAATGGCCGCAAGGAGATCACACACACAATAATGTTGACTAGCCCTTTGCCCACCGCTTGTCTTTTTTTGGGCACAGCATCAAGAGTTCACGTCCTCTCTAAGCCCTCTTTTGCATGAATATCTAACAAAACATGAAGCAGATAACAGTTCCGCTTTAACTCAAGGCAGCGCAGTCGAGTCTCAGTAAATCGCAAATCTGAATAATCTGCGTCTGTTCAGATGAGAGGGACTCGAGCATTCATTGTGCTATCTCCGCCACTCTGACATTTCCTGAGGGTTGTAATATCAGCATTCTGATTGTTCCTGCTTATTACCGTGAAAAAAAAAAAAAAAAACACTCACACACAAGACTTGTAGATGAGAACATCTGTCTGACTCTTCACAAACAGTTTTGCTTGATAGATAATGGGCTTGTGCTGGATTGTTAATAAACTCTCGTTCCTTATGGGTGCCGTACTCCGCTGGAAGGAAAGCACGCTGTCTAATGTGATATATTAAGTAACCCGTGCGGAATACAGACGTGCGCCACGCTGTTTATATGCAGATAATGGACTTCGCTGGCAGGTCTGTTAAAAAAAAAAATCATCGAAAACACCGCTGTAAAAAAAAAGTACTCCCAGCTTTTTGAGGCCTTGTGATTGGTGGATGTTTAAAGCGAAACCAAAACCTTCCTATGCTTTTCAGCCATGGAAGCTGCCATCTTTGTCTCTCTTTAGGCTCCATTCACATCTATGCGGACGAAATCGCGGCGTTTTGTCGCCGCAAATCACGGTACAAATATCAGCGTTTTGTACCGCGATTTGCGGCGACAAAACGCCGGTATTGTCCGCCTAGATGTGCCCCAGATTGACCCCCTCTATGGAGATGCTTCCCATCTCCTAGCCGAACGCCGAAAGACGCCTGAAAAAAAGGTCCGGGACCTTTTTTCAGGCGGCAGGCGTCAGGCGTGGAGATGTGAACCATCTCCATAGAGGCACATGTGTTTCCAGCCCTCTGGCGGCAGCGGCGTAGCGCTACATGCGTAAAAACTCCTAGATGTGAATGGTAACTGCAACTGTTTAATCTGTAACTCCCATGGTGCTCCACATGTGATCAGTAATGACACCGGTCATTTGATGGTTTGACTATAGAGGACTCATTTTAATAGTAAGAAAAAGGTTGGGCTTTGGAAAAACTTTAATGAAAGTGATTGTAAAGGCACGTGCATGGGCGTACGCTCCATAGGGCAAAGGGGGGGGGGGCAATTGACCCCCCCTGGAAAATCGAGAAGGTGTTGAAGAGTCTCGAGGCTGTGGGCTGTCTGAGCAGTCCCGGGCCGGATGTCACACAGACACAGCGAGCAGAGTGAAGCCGCCTCCCCCTCCAGTGTTTATGTGTACAAAGGGGGAGGGAACCTGCTGTGCCCATGCCGTGTTGATGGCTGATCTGAGGTACTGAATAGGATGGGGGAGGGGGGGTCCGTCTGTGCTGAAGGGGGGGTGTGTGTGCTGAATGGGGGGCTGTGCTGAAGGGGGGTCCATCTGTGCTCAATAGAGGGGTTTGTGCAGAATGGGGGGTCTGTGCTGAAGGGGGGTCCATCTGTGCTGAAGTGGGGTATGTACATTCTCTAGGCTATATTTACATGGGCATGGAGTGAAGCTGAATTATCTCAAGAGCAATTTCACACTGCCAGCTGGCCGCCTTATCGGTAAAGCGCAGCTTTACCATTGTTTTAGCTGCGCTACTTGGCCGCTAGCAGGGTGTTTTTAACCCCTGCTAGCGTTTGAAGAAAGGGTTAAATGCGACTGTGTATCGCCACTGCGGAAGCGCCCCCCCCCCCCTGGAAAAATTTCAGCGGACGCCCATGGGCACGTGTTCTCTTTTGTAACCACTTAGCGCCTGCCCGCCTGCGATGTACTGCGGATGAGCTGTAGGCAAAGCGACGTACCTGTACATTGCTGCCTACTTCCCTGAGCGCCCCCAGCAAGCACCCGCCAGGGCTGTCTTCAAGGCAGGGCAAAAGTGGCAGCTGCCCTGGGCCGTGTCATTGTTGTGGGGCCCAAATCAGCTGCCTCATACTTCTCAACTATCCCAGTTTAAATTCCCTCATCCCTTGAGGTTTTAGTCCCATGCTGTGTCCTGATATCTCAGTGTGAAGTTACAGGTATGTTACTAATTCTGCCCAGCTCTGCCCTATTATTGTGTACAGATGACTCACCTGCAGACGCTGTGTTTACGGCATTGATGTGCAAATAGCGGTGGCATTAATATGTAAATAGAGGCGGGGTAAGCAACAGTCATATGTAAATAGGGGCAGCATGCATATGTATATCATACCCTCGGAGGTCATTTTCACCATCACCTGAATGCTACCCACTGGGGAGATAAAGGGGCATGTTTGAAAGTTCTGTCTGCAACCGTGGTCATTAAAGTGTTACTAAACCCAGTAATATGAAAATAGTTCTTCTGCCTGCCCACAGCTTATAAATCTTCTTTTTACATTAAAATTATGCTACTTTATACCTTTTTGGCTGATCTGTATACAACAGTCAATGACAAACTGCACAGTTTTTTCAGTGCTGAGAGTTCAGTTAGGAGGAGATTTCCACTGCAGTCTGTATACACGCCCACATGTGTGATGTCAGTATCATGTGACCTGGTTAGTTCAGCTCAGGAAGAAAAATTTTGCCCAGGGTCCAATAAATATTAAAGACGGCCCTGGCACCTGCTGTGATAGTACACAAGCCAGAGCATGTCAGCAAGTCCCGGCCAAAGATCAGGACCTGCTGATCGGCTGTGTTCAATCACAGCCCAGTGATCTGTGCTGGAATTTAACACAGAGCTCTGTACAGAGGGAGGGATCTAGTTCCTCATTCCTGAGAAACCATTAGTAAAACACTTTACATACAATACACGTAGTAAGGCACATATTTACCCCTCGATTGCCCCAGATGTTAACCCCTTCCCAGCCAGTGTTATGACTAGGGTAGCCATCCTAATACATACATATAGGTAGATTCACAAAGAGTTAGGCTGGCATATCAGTAGATACGCCGACCTAACTCGGAATCTGCACCATCCTAAGTTTAAGTGTATTCTCAAACTGAGATGCACTTAAACCTAGCTAAGATACGACAGCCTGCGCCGTCGTATCTTAGGGTGCAATATTTAGGCTGGCCGCTAGGTGGCGTTTCCATTGAGTTTGGCGTAGAATAAGTAAATCACTAGATACGCCTATTCACGAACGTACGCTTGCCTGTCGCAGTAAAGATACGCCATTTACGTAAGGCATTTTCAGGCGTAAAGTTATTCCATCAAATAGCTGCACTAGTAATGTTAAGTATGACCGTCGTTCCCGCGTCGAAATTTGAAAATTTGACGTAGTTTGCGTAAGTCGTCCTTGAATAGAGCTGGACGTAATTTACGTCCACGTCGAAACCAATACGTCCTTGTGGCGTACTTTGTCGCAATGCACACTGGGATATGAACACGGACGGCGCATGCGCCGTTCGTAAAAAAACGTCAATCACGTCGGGTCACAGTTAATATGCATAAAACACGCCCCCCACATCCTCATTTGAATTTGGCGCACTTACGCCGGCCTATTCACGCTACGCCGCCGTAACTTAGGAGGCAAGTACTTTGTGAATACAGTACTTGCCTCTCTGACTTACGGCGGCGTAGTGTAAATACGCTACGCCGCCGCAAAGATGCACGCCCCTACCTGAATCCAGCTAATACCCTAGACCTCCAACCCCCATTCCCATTAAAAGACATGACACTAGTTGGAGTTAAATGTCCGTCCGTCATTTTATTAACTACTTCTGCCCCTGAAGAATTTACCCACCTCCCTGAGCAGGCCACTTTTTGCGATACGGCACTGCGTCACTTTACCTGACAATTGCGCGGTCATGTGGCACTGTACCCAAACAAAATTTACGTCCTTTTTTTGTTTACCACAGAGCTTTCTTTTGGTGGTATTTGATCACCCTTTTTGGTAAAAAAAAAAAAACAAAAAAAAAACGCAATAAGCGTATATTGATTGGATTGCGCAAAAGTTATTGGCCCGGATTCACATACATTGGCGCATATTTATGGCGCCGTAGCGTATCTTTTTTACGCTACGCCGACGCAGCGCAGAGAGACAAGCACTGGATTCACAAAGCCAGTGCTGCCAAATCTGCGCTGGGTTTCATAGGTGTAAGTCGTCGTAAGTGGAAGTGGGCATGAGCCATGCTAATGAGGCGGGACCCCATGCAAATGATGGGCCGAGCGCCAGATACAGTAGATACGAATAACAAACGGCGCATGCGCCGTCCCGTGGACTCATCCCCAGTGCGCATGCTTAGAATCACGTCAAACGAATGCCTAAGATACAACGGATCACTGCCTACGACGTGAACGTAACCTATGCCCAGCCATATTCACGTACAACGTAAACAACGTAAAATACGACGGCTTGTGTTCCCTGGTCCATACCTTTGCATGGGTTGCGCCTCATATATGGGGAATAACTTTACGCCGGACGTACGACTTACGCAAACCGCGTATATTATGCGCACGTACGTTCGTGAATCGACGTATCTCCCTCATTTCCATATTTGAATAGGAAATTAATGGGAGCGCCAGATGCGTCCAGTGTAAATATGCGCCCACGATACGCCGGCGTAGGCAAGTTACGTCGGTCGGATGAAGCCTATTTTTAGGCGTATCTCAGTTTGTGTAGATACGACGGCGCATATTTACACTTACGCGGCGTATCTCGAGATACGTCAGCGTAAGTGATTTTTGAATCTGGGCCATAGTGTCTACAAAAATAGGGAATAGATTTATGGCATTTTTTTTTTTTTTTACTAGTAATGGCGGTGAGCTGTGATTTTTATCGGGAGTGTGACATTGCGGCGGACACTTTGGACACCTTTGACACTATTTTGGGACCATTGACAATTATACAGCGATCAGTGCTATAAATATGCACTGATTATTGTGTAAATGTCACTGGCAGGGAAGGGGTTAACACTAGGGGGCACTCAAGGGGTTAACTGTTCTCTAGGTGTGTTCTAACTGTGAGGGGGGGGTGGCACTGACTAGGGGAGGAGACCGATCGGTGTTCATACTTAGTATGAACACACAATCTGTCTCCTCTCCCGCAAAAGAACCGGGATTTGCGATCGCAAGGGGTTAAGTATGACCTCATTTGTGTTTCTAACTGTAGGGGGGTGTGGCTGTAGGTGTGACGTCATCGATTGTGTTTCCCTATAAATGGGAACACACGATCGATCACGGCGCCACAGTGAATAACAGGAAAGCTGTGTTTACATACAGCTCTCCCTGTTCTTCAGCTCCGGGGACCGATCGCGGGACTCCAACGGCGATCGGGTCCGCGAGTCCTGCGGTCGTGGTCACGAAGCTTCGGACCGGGTCGAGGGAGCGTGCCGGCGGCGCGCGTGACCCCACGGCTAGGCTTAAAGAGCCATGTACGTGGATGTGCCCAGCCGCGCCATTCTGCCGACGTATATCGGCGTGAAGGGGTCCTTAAAGCGGTTGTAAACCCTCCCTCATCAATTGTATATTCACAGTATTATGAAAGACAAGGTATTTAGCAATCGATTGATCACGTTGTATATAAATAATTGTTTTATCTTACTGCATATATTCTTTATCTTGTAAAAGTTTTTCTGCATATTAGCTGGCGCCATCTCCGCTGTGGTCTTCCACATCTGAAACTATCTTTATTTCCGCCCACAGTACGTTCTCATCTCCGTAATCCCGCGCATGCGTCTTAGTAACAAGCCCATTGTTCTATCAGTATGGGTCCCCCCCCGCTCTGTGCTGGCCAGCGCTGTTCTATCGAAATGTTCAACTAAAAAAAATCTCTGCTGAATAATACACCCGCCCCTTTCCGCCTCTTGCTGTGAGCGCGGCCAGCGCTGTTCTATCGAGATGATAGGACACCTCTGTCTCTCCTCCACCCTGTAACGTACAAGTCACATGGTACCCGAGGAATCATCGCGGGATGTCGGGGCTGACGTCTAAAACAGGAAATGACGCACCCCCGACACAGACACTGAATTTTTCCGGCCGGGTTTCGGCTTGCTGGTGGAAAGGAGGATACGGCGCATGCGTGTTAGACGTCATGACTCGGCTAAATATCGATAACTGGGAGGAGGGAGGTAGAGTAAAAATTAACAATGGCAATTAATTTTAATTAACTAAATACAAAATTAAATGCAAAGTCAGAATTTTGGGTATACAACCGCTTTAAGTGGTTGTAAATGCAAACAAATTTTCACCTTAATGCAATCTATGCATTAAGGTGAAAAAACATCTGGTGTTGTCGCCCCCCCCCCCCCCCCCCAAGCCCCCGTTTTACTTACCTGACCTGTCGAAAGTCCCGCGCGGTCCCGAGATCCTCTTTGCCGCCCAGCCTGGCCGCTGATTGGCTAGAGCGGATGGATTGAGAGCAGCGCAGCCATTGGCTGGCGCTGCTGTCAATCACATCCAGTGACGCGGCGCGCCGAGGGGCGGAGCCGAGTGATACAGTGAGCGGCTATGGCCGCTCGCTGTATCACGGGAGCGCGCCCGCAATTACTGACCACCATGCAAGCTCTCGCATGACTGTGTTGAGTAATTGCGGGGAGGACCAGAGAAAGCCGCAGAGGGACCCCAGAAGACGTGGATCGGGGCCACTCTGTGCAAAACGAACTGCACAGTGGAGGTAAGTATAACATGTTTGTTATTTTAAAGGAAAACATTTTTTTCCTTTACAAACGCTTTAAAGTGTGAAGCAAAACGAGAGCAGATTAGGACAAATGGGATGGAAGGGACGGATATCTGCCTGGCTTTGTACGGAGTATAATAAATTTCCCCCCCTTCGTGTATCTCCGCCGGCCCAGTGAAGGCTTGACGATCCCTCCGCCTGATATACAGGTACCCACTAGAGGCAGAATCTAGAAGAAAGCATCTAAAAATGTGAAGGTCACAATAAAACTGACTTTCAGATGAATATTAAAATAACGACTCGCAATATAAGCGCGCTGAAAATACACCACATTTTTCTTTTAAAGCCGAACTCCGGAGAGACATAAAGACACCAATTAATGAAGTTATTAAAGTGTCAGCAAACCTTTCTACATCCCGGTCACCAAATAGGATGGAAAAAATCTAGAAAAAAATGAGTCTATTCCTGTATCACACTATTCAAAGTAGGATAGCATTTCAGGTCATGTGACTTATCCCCCTCCTCCTGCGCCCCGCAAGGCCCGCCTGTGGGTGGGGCTAAACTGCAGTGCGTTGGGTGACCCTTGTGACCCAGCTGTTCTGTTATCTTGCCTCCTGCTCAGGCTTTGCAGAGCGGATTGGAGGATTTGCAGTCATGTGGCCTTGGTTCTACGCTCTCTCCCTCCTCATAGGTTCAGAGACAGCAGTGGGAGCCATTGTCAATCACAGCCAGTGAGCAAGGGGCAGGGCGGAACCAGGGGAGAGGAAAGGAGTGCTGGTAGGAGGAGGATCGGGGCTGCTCTATGCAAAATCATCACACAGTGTAGGTAAGCAAAACATGCTCGTTATTTGAACCACTAGCCGACCAGTCGCCGTCATTATACTGCGGCAGATCGGCTCTCCTGCGCCGTAGCAGGGGACCCGATGTGCGTGGCCAGCGGGCGCAAAGTCCACCCGCAGGCCACGCACGATTGCGGGCATGAGAGTCAGAACGGGCATGTGTGTGTGTAAACACATACATCCCCATTCTGTCAGGAGAGGAGAGACGGATCGTCTGTTCCTACTAGCTAGGAGCAGCGATCTGGCTCCTCCTCTAGTCAGTCCCATCCCCCATACAGTTAGAAACATTCACGAGGGAACACATTTAACCTCTTGATCACCCCTTAGGCCCCGTACACACGTCCGAGAAACTCGACGAGCAAAACACACCGTTTTGCTCGTCGAGTTCCTTGTGAAGCCGCCGAGGACCTCGGCGAGCCAAGTTTCCTCATTGATTAACGAGGAGTTCTCTATTTGGCCCGACGAGATCCTCGTCGGTTTCCTCGGCCAAAAGTGTACACATGACCGGGTTTCTCGGCAGAATACGGCTCCGATCGAGTTTCTGGCTGAATTCTGCCGAGAAACTCGGTCGTGTGTACGGGGCCTAAGTGTTAACCCCTTCCCTGCCAAGGACATTTACACAGTGATCCGTGCCTTTTTTTAGCACTGATCGCTGTATAAATGTCAATGATCCCAAAAATGTGTCAAAAGTGTCCCATGTGTCCGCTGCAATGTCGCAGTCCTGCTAAAAAAAAAAAATCGCAGGTCGCCGCCATTACTAGTTAAAAAAAATAATAATAAAAATAGCATAAATCTATTCCCTATTTTATAGATGCTATAACTTGTGCGCAAACCAATCAATATACGCTTATTGAGATTTTTTTTTTTTTTTTTACCATAAATATGTGGAAGAATACGTATCGGCCTAAACTGAGGAAGAAATGTATTTTTTTATATTTTTAGGGGGAGTATTTATTATAGCAAAAAAATAAAAAAATAACATTTTCAACATTTTTAGTCTTTTTTTGTTTATAGCGCCAACAATTTAAAAACCGCAGAGGTGATCAAATACCACCAAAAGAAAGATCTATTTGTAGGAAAAAAGGATGCAAATTTTGTTTGGGTAAAACGTCGCACGAGCGCGCAATTGTCAGTTAAACGACGCAGTGCTGAATAGCAAAAAAAATGGCTGTACAGTAATACTGCTCACTGATTGGTTGCTAGAGGTTACAGCACATCATCTCTTTACTGCAGAAGGGTATGACATACATATGAATGCCGCCTTTATTTACATATCAATGCTGCCTGTCACCGCTATTTACATATCAATGCTGCCTGTCACCGCTATTTACATATGAATGCTGCCAGCCTCAGCTATTTACATATGAATATTGTCGCTATTTATATATGAATGATTCCATTATTTACAAATAAATGACGGTTATTTGCATGTAAACACAGGGTCTTGTAGGCGAGTCATCTGTACAGAACAACAGGGCAGAGCTTGGCAGCATTAGTAGCAGCACTTCACAACGAGATATCAGGACACAGCACAGGACTAAGGCCTCAAACACATGGGCCAGAATCTCGTCAGGAAAAAAAACATAGTTTTTCCTGACGAGATTCTTTGAAAGAATCTCTTGCCACCTGAGTGTACACACAGTCCTTTCAGGTAAGGCAAGTACGCAGTGACGTCATCGCGTACGACAAGCATGCGCTCGCCACATTCGATGCCGTCGCCACCATCTTGCTTCACCCTACCTATGCCGTGGAAGCTGCCGCACATGCATCAAAGGCATTTCGAGCATGCGCGAGTTTAAACGGCGACAGGTAATTACACACACTCTCGGGTTTCTCGTCGGGAAACAGGCCGACAAGAATCTCTATGAGAAAATAGAGAGCAGGATCTCTATTTTTCTCGTCGAGATTCTGGCCAGATTTCCAGACTATAAACCCGAATGCCTCGTACACACGCTTGGTTTACTCGGCAAGAACCAGCGAGAAAACCGAGCATGTGTATGAGACTTAAAACTTCAAGGGACAAGGGAATTTAAACTGAAATAGTTGGTGTAACGGAATGGCCCGTGATACCCAGAGACTTGTGAAGGATGCGGGGTACTCCTGTGCCAGCTTCACCAATGACTCTTGGGTCTAGGGTCATCCTATGTCCCTTAGGGGCATAGGATGACCAAGAACTGATATCTCGGATTACACGAGATGGGACATTAATGATAATTCATGTATTGCAGGAGATCTTGGAATATTACAGGTTGTTTGTTCTGACCCCAACAGGTCAATAGGACAGTGATTCATTCAATGGGTAACATAGACTGTTGAGATGCTAATTAAGTCCACCTGGCTGTAGTGATGGGGCTTGCTGTGATTGCATTCTGTTGTCCATTGTGCTGATTAAGTCTGCTCCTAAGATCTTTCATTGTGTATGCTAATGATACTGTTTTGTGTGAAAATACTATTGATAATAGATGTGGAATGTGACTTGTCAGCTGTAGTAATTAACTCCTGTCGATTCGGTGCCAGAATGTCTGTCTAAGATGCGGATTGAGGGGGACTCGTTAAGCACCCATTGTGTGATGTTTTGGGTGGAGTGTTTCATTGTCCCTGTGATTACTGCAGCATGCTTCCTAACTGTATAAAAATCTGAGAGTTTACCATTAAAGCATTTATTCGTTTTGGAACCAGAAACAGAGCTGTGTGTCTCGTCTTTCTGGGGAATTCTAATGGATCGTGTCTGCTGGATTGTTGGAGTGTCGGATACGCTGTCTTGGGTTGGTGGAATGGAATATTGTAAACGGTGTTAACACCTGACCGTTACAGTTGGCAAGTATGATGCAGCTGCTTTGGGCCCCACAACAATGACAGGGCCCAGGGCAGCTACCCCTTTTGCCCTGCCTTAAAGACGGCCCTGGGTGTGACTCTGCAAAAGTCCCATGGGCTATTTTGTTTTTTGTTGTGTGCATACTATTGGGGACTGAGCACTACCTTTACCCATATCACATCAGCTCTCTCTTTTTGCTTGTAACGTATTTATGAACCTTGTGTATAGAGCGCTGCTAAAATTTGCCGTTTTGTATCAAGGGGTAAGAAGAGGTCCTCTGATTCATTTTAAAATGCAATGAAATTATACAATGTAGCAAAAACTTCAGAAACTGATTTAATAAATAGTGCTAAATCACCTGCGTTTCTCCCATTCTCCTCTTTCATTAAGACATAAAAAGCGCCTGTGCGCACAACCTAATCATATAAAACTTGTGAAAACCATTTCAGGATTAGTCAGTCGTCAATCACGGAAAGAATTCCATGAAGAACGATCACTTCCTACACACTCAGGATAACAATGTAACAATAGTCATAGAATCACAAATGCCTGGGGGGGGGGGGGGGGGGGGCATTGTACAATCACTTGGCGCACAAAGGAGTTTCTCTGACATTGACATTGCAACGTGAATAAAGGAATGAATAAAATACACCGATCCTGGACACTTAACACAGCTGTAAATTAACAATAAACAGGATACAATAAGGCTTTATTGAAGGGCGCTATTGTGTCATCGACGTATAATCAAACCATGTGATAGACGGCTCTGTAACCAAAATAATAATGCAGAAAATCTATTTACACAATGAGTCCGCACTGGCAAAGTATCCGCTTGCACAAAGTCACCGGGATTTGCAGAAGAGCCAAGGTCACCGCTAATAAGCGGAGTGTTCCTGGAGCAATATATCGTGCGGCGGGATTGGAGGTAACAAGGCGCGGATAAGTAGTGGCCTCCAGTACGTAACGGCTTTATTAGTTTGCAAAGATGATTAAATGATATTGTTGGAGATGGCAGTGACCTTCACCTTCTGGGTGCAATGGAGTGTGGCGAGCGCCTTTTTGTTATACACTGACATATGCCACCAATCTCTTGTGAAAGAGGCAACATGTCGCGTATGAAAGTACCAGTCATGAGCTTGACATTGGGCCCCTTAACTCAAAGACATACTACGCCTGCAGCCTACAGCAGGGCCTGAATATGCAATGAGCGAAGATGTCTGCCTGCATGCGCATGTATAATGTAACAGGTAAACTATAGAAACTCTAAAAAAGACCTCTCTGAGAGGTGCAAAGATTATTCGTTCAATGAGTACAGTAGACCAATGGCTCTGGTAGGGCTGCTCACATAAAACAGGGTTGCCCTCCAGCGGGTACCCAGAGCCATACTCAGAGCGAAGATACAACAGGAGCACCAGACCAATTGATGAGAGTTCAAATTGCTTTAATGGTTCAAAGTGGAATCACATAAAAAAGCCATCACGCACCAGCAACATCAAGCTTCCCAGAGAGCTGATGCGAATGCGCGCACATGGACAAAAGCAGGCTTCCCAGAGCGCTAATGCGCAACAGACTGCGTGCACGCACAGGAGCAGGTCCCTAACCCCAATTGCCATCAGACAGCCTATTTAAAGGGGGCCTAGACTCCCAAACTGTGCTGACTGGTCTTCAGCTGTGTCCTGATCTTCTGATTCCCTGTTGTACTCTGCCTGATACCTGTTGCTGATCTTGGCCTTCCCTGACTCTGCTTTTGGACTCGCATACATTCCTGATTACCGGTTCCTGATCTCAGCTTCCATTTGACCTTGCTTCTGCTCATGCCCTTGTACTTCGCTGCCTGCCTTTTACCGAACCTGGCTATCCTTGTGACCCTGCTTCTGCTCTCTGCCTGGCTCAAACATTGCCTTAGGCCTCGTACACACGATAGGTTAACCTGAGGACAACGGTCTGATGGACCGTTTTCATCGGTCAAAACCGATCGTGTGTGGGCCCCATAGGTTATTTATCCATAGGTTAAAAAAAGCCAACTTGCTTTAAATTTAACCTATGGATTCCTAACCGATAGGTCAAAACCGATTGTTAGTAGGCACGACCATCGGTTAAAAATCCACGCATGCTCAGAATCAAGTCGACGCATGCTTGGAAGCATTGAACTTCATTTTTTTCAGCACGTCATTGTGTTTTACGTCACCGCGTTCTGACACGATCGTTTTTTTAACCTATGGTGTGTAGGCACGACGGACCATCAGTCAGCTTCATCAGTTAACCCAGTGTTTCTCAACTCCAGTCCTCGGGGCGCACCAACAGGTCTTGTTTTCAGGCTTTCCATTATTGTGCACAGGTGATTTTATCAGTTTCACTGCCTTAGTAATTACCACAGCAGTTTGATCTGAGGGAAATCCTGAAAACATGACCTGTTGGTGCGCCCCGAGGACTGGAGTTGAGAAACACTGAGTTAACCTATGACAACGGTCCTTCAGACCGTTCTCATCGGATGGACTGATCGTGTGTACGAGGCTTTAGAGTGCCTGTGCTGGCCGCCTGTCGTCTCAGTCCTCCTGGGTCCTGTATCCTCCTGTCCTCTGAATGCAGGAAGTTCCGGCAAGCCACAAAACCAGAACTGACAAGTTGGTTGGAGTTCCCCTTAACATCGGCTGACCCACTGTGCATTACTCTAGCTCGGTGCCCGTTGTCCTGCCTGTGCCACCGAGCCTACAGTTTCATCTGCAAGTTCTGCAAGCAACACCTAAAGGCACTCGTGTTCCTCCTGACCCTAGCCTCCATCTGTTCCACCTTCAGTGGGGCTTGGGCTGGAGATACAAGAGAGGCCGACCTCATCATATCAGACTCCTACCAGGTACGTGACACTTCGCCCTTCATCAAGGCTTGTAACAGGCCTTCACCCTCTGAACCAACTTTCTGGCAATCCATTCTTACCAATCCCCTC
The DNA here is from genome assembly GCF_905171775.1 of Rana temporaria. NCBI lineage: Eukaryota > Metazoa > Chordata > Amphibia > Anura > Ranidae > Rana > Rana temporaria. Next base: position 207,179,094 of record NC_053495.1, on the reverse strand, counting down.
TCACAAGTGTATAATTATTTTTTACTACTTTTTTTTTCTAAAAAAACACATCCCCACACTCCCTAGAGTCTCTCCTAGGCAAGAATGACTAATCAGCTTTCTACATGTGATGTGGAGTACCCCAAGGTCTCCTGAGATGTGTGACATTAGTATCTCTGAAGGCTTCTGGGTAATGAATACTGCATGCACTTCCAAGTATCTATGGTGGTATTTTTCAGCTGGCCCCCTTATTATGCACCCATAACCAAATAGGTAAGGACAGGAATGTACCTATTGGAAACATACACACAGAAATTACATCTGAGAGAAATGTTAAAGCTTTTTTAAGGTGATGAATGTCACAGTATTTCACATGCACACGCTACCACAACACACGTTAGGTGCATTGGCACGTTGCAGTGTCATTCAGTTTGAACGCACTAGGACAGGGTCTGTTTCTGCACTGGAAACTGACTGGGACTGGTGTTAACTAGAGCCATTGGAATACATGGAAAACACTGCATGCATTTTTAGTGCAGAAAAAAGAGCACAGAACTGCATCTGGTGTGAACTAGCACTAAATGAAGGACCGGTTTACTGTCTTTCAGACAGTGGGGGCCGGTCTGTGGTCAGTGGGAGTAGAAAATTCATGTGTCAGTGGAGGAGTACACAATATATTAGGCTTGGTGGTCAAAGGGAGTAAAATACCTACATAGCACCGGTGGTCAGTAGGGGGAGGAATGCTGCCTTTACACGCACATGAACTTTAATGGCATCCCAGTCTTAGTCCGTAGGGTTCAATATTGAGTTGGCCCTGCCCTTTGCAGCTATAACAGCTTCAACTCTTCTGGGAAGGCCGTCCACAAGGTTTAGGAGGGTGTCTATGGGAATGTTTGGCCATTCTTCCAGAAGAGCATTTGTGAGGTCAGGCACTGATTGTTCTATTGGGTCCAGGCCAGTCAAGTTCCTCCACCCCAAACTCCATCATCCGTGTCTTTATGGACCTTGCTTTGTGAACTGGTGGGCAGTCATGTTGGAACACGAAGGGGCTGTCGCCAAACTGTTCCCACAAAATTGAGAGCATGAAATTGTCCAAAATGTGTTGGTATGCTGACGCCTTAAGAGTTCCCCTCACTGGAACCCAAGGGCCAAGCCAAACCCCTGAAAAACGACCCCACACCATAAGTCCATGATTTGGACCAGTGCACAAGGCAAATTCCATAAAGACATGGATGAGCGAGTTTGGGGTGGAGGAGCTTGACTGGTCTTCACAGTCCTGAGTCCCGACCTCAACCCAATAGAATACCTTTGGGATGAATTAGAGCGGAGACTGCAAGCCAGGTCTTCTCATCCAAAATCAGTGCCTGACCTCAAAAATGCTCTTCTAGAAGAATGGTCAAACATTCCCATAGACCAGGCGTCTCAAACTGGCGGCCCTCCAGCTGTTGCAAAACTACAAGTCCAATGAGGCATTGCAAGAATGACAGTTACCAGCATGACTCCCACAGGCAGAGGCATGATGGGACTTGTAGTTTTACAACAGCTGGAGGGCCACCAGTTTGAGACCCTTGCCATAGACACACTCCTAAATCTCGTGGACGGCCTTCCCAGAAGAGTTGAAGCTGTTATAGCTACAAAGGGTGGGCCAACTCAATATTGAACCCTACGGACTAAGACTGGGATGCCAATAAAGTCCATGTGTGTGTAAAGGCAGGTGTCCCAATACATTTGGCAATATAGTGTATATGTAAAAAAGGGTTTTCGTTTTTAGGAGAGACTTTGCTCAGTTTTCTCGACTACAACAAGGGGCTCAGTGGGGACACAGATGACAGTAAGTACCTGAGAAGATTCTATCCTAAATGAAAAGTGTTGTCTGAAGTTGCACTTTAGTGAATGAACTGCGGCATGTTCTCCTTCCTTGGTCAAGCAATGTCTTCATGATAAGAACAAGAGGGGAATGCGATTAAGGAGGCTTTTCCACATGTACGGTTCTGCTTTCTAGTTATGTGGTGGAGTGAGTCATTATCAGCAGTGTAGATGAATCTATTCAGTTGGCATCGTCACAAAGGGCAGACAATATGGAGAGATACATTAGCCCAGACACAAAGACCTGCACTTAAGCCCTGTGTGTAAATTTCTCCCGTGTATCATACTCATCTCAGAGACCTATAGTGCACAGCGAGAAGAGGCAAAAAGGATGAAAGCCCCACGCCAGGCCTTGGTACAATGAAATCGAGAAAGCGTATCCGAGACTCCATCAAGTTATACGGCACGCTTAGCGGAGCAGAAAAGGCCAGAGCCCCGAGCGAGCAACCGGCCTTCATCTAAGAGACCAGGCACAAACGGAGTGACTCAATGTGCCCAAATTCTGCATTGTCTGATCCATTAGGAAATGTGACTTGTTGTGTTTTTAAATTGGGCTAGAAATATCGACGAGATGCTCCTGGCTACGGTCACAATGTGCTACAGTGATTTCCATCACCCACACCTAGAACAAAGGCTTTCTGACATCTATTGAGCGAGGGGTCACTGCCCTTCTATTCATCATAAGAGTGCACTACACCAATATACACTGTGACGGAACTGCTGCATAAAATCAATTTCGAAACCCAGACAGTACCTCGGAACTCCTTTCAAAGGCCTCATCTCCTCGTCGGGTTACAGGATGCGAGACCTTTTCTTTACTAGATAGTGAAGATATATGTCAATTTATAGTAAGGCTGTCACAAACCCGGGGAAATTCATACAATGGTCATATAATGAGGCAATATATCAGAAGAGGTTTACTTCAAACTGGATTCATACCTGTAGACATTGGTGTGCGCAGACTATTGCATCATTAAGGTGTGCACCCCAAAACACAAACACATATGCGTGTATATCAGCAGAGCAGTGGACGGTGTCAGTAGAGCAAAGATTGGTATCCGTATTTTTTAATTTATAATTTTTCATTTTTTTTTATTATTATTTTTTACAATATTTTTTATTATTGTTTAAACAATTTTTTAGGAGCTCCGTTATGGTTTTTTTTTTTTTCTATTGAAAAGCCTGTGGCGTGCATAACACAACCCAAAAAACTTCAACCGGCGCAGGAAAAAATGTGCACACACATAAAGAGTGAAACACAAAAAACTGTGACAAGTGCTCCGTCAATTGGCCCTCCGAAAAGGGCCCAACTCTGATCCTCCGGGGGGTTAGGCTCCTGGCAGGGACTGGAGTAAACTGTGGTCCGTGCAGCCGAAGCCACACGGACCCAAACTCCTCGGAGGGACTGCCGAAACAGAACCCTCCTCGGCAGGGCTCCCCCCGAAAGGAGACACCATGAGAGCAGGCGAACTAAGTCAAAAGGCCATGTCTGCCCACTCCCAAGACTTTCAGAGCCGGGCCGAGGACCAGCACCCTACTCATCACACACAAAGTGCAGTGCACCAACAGAAAAAAGACAAAACGTGACAAACAAGGGGGGAAAATAAAAAAGAAAGATGGGGAGAAGGAAGGTGGGAGAGGTGAGTGGAAAGTGACCAACGTGCAACACGTTGGCCAGCCCTCCGGCCAGGAAACAAAAATTTGGTGAGTGGAAAGTGACCAACGTGCAATACGTCGGCCAGCCCTCCGGCCAGGAAACAAAAATTCCCCTGGTCCTAGCCAAAAGGCCACCAAATCCAGGCCAGAGGCCAGGGGCCCGGCCCTTCAGCTTCGACCTCATGCCTCTCTGTCCAAATCAGAAGGCTTCCACCTCCACGCCAGCTAGTTTTAGTGGCGCTTTACCACTGTTATAGAGCCTCTTTTCGGCTGCTACCGGGCGCTTTCCAGCAGCCAAATAAAGGGTTAAAACGCCGCTGCCAAAGCAGTTTGCAGGCACTTCGACAGCGCTCCCCATTCATTCCAATGGGTGGAGATGCGTTGTATTTATGGCTCTCGCACCGCCCCAAAGATCCTGCTTCCTGGACTTTTTTTCCTGTCCTGCAAGCGCACCAACGCAGTGTGAAAGCACTCTGGGTTTCACACTGAGTTGGCTGGAGAGGCACTTTACAGGCGCTATTTTTTTTTATTTTTATTGCATGTTTTATTGACAAACAAGACACAAACAACTTAAGTGCTTACAGTACTCAAACAACGACGGTGCTACATTACAATTCTGCAAATACGGGTGTGATGGATAAAGATACATCAATTGTATGGTACACAACCTCATGCCTAGAACATGGTCTTGGAAAGCGTCAGAGTGGGCTTCAGCAAAAATCAATAGAGAAGAAGAAGAAGAAAAAAAAACAACATCTAACAATAACGATGCCAAAGTTGGCCGTTTCAGGTTCAGCCAACTATGTACGCCAGACTTTATCATACTTTAGTGGGCAGCCCCTGTTTACGCAAGTATCTTTGTACAAAGGAAGGCTGTTGTTTATCAACCGTTTCCACTGAACCAACGAAGGGGCAGTGGGTTTTTTCCATTGCATTGCAATGTTTTTCCGGGCGTAAAATAGTAACAGGCCAATCATTGTGCGTTTTACAGACGCTATTTTTAGAGCAAAAATGCCCGTAAAGCGCCTTAGTTTAAAAGGAGTCTAAAAGTTTCCATACAGGAAAAAATAAAACCAAGGGGGGGTTTAAATCCTTCTCGAAGCTATCCAAAACCCCTTCCAGCCCAGCCCCTGCCACCTGTTTATTAGGGTCTTCACACCTGAGGGGCGGAAGGAGTCAGTTGATCACGTGACCCCTGTGATCGGTTGTGAAAGTGGTCACTGGATTTGGGAATCGGCCCCGCCAACTCTTGGTCATTAGTATAAATTGAGAGCCGTCTTTGACAGCTCGGTCACTGTGCTGAGAATGACTGAGAGTTATAGCCCACCAGCTTTGCCACTGCACATATGCATTACATGGGCAGCACAAGCTTAATAATAATAAAAAAAAGGATTCTGCCACATCTCACTGCTTGACTGATCGACTTTTGCCACTCTGATCTTCTAAACCAGAGGTCTCCAGACTGCGGCCCGAGGGTTAGATGTGGCCCTTTGCTAGCCTTTATCCGGCCCTTGGGGCACAATTCCTCCCACTGACATGAGGCACTAATCCTCCCATTGACACCAACAATGGGGCACTATATTATCCACTGATACCAATGATGGGATACTACTCCTACTAATAGGGGGAATACTCCTCTTCCTATTGACCACCAACCGTAAGGCCATATATGTTTTCACTGATGCCAGGCCCGTGACTTTTTCTTCCCTTGGTGGCCCCAATCTGGCCCTCCTAAAGTCTGAAGGGCAATAAAGTGGCCCTTTGTTTGTAAAGTTTGGAGACCCCTGTTCTAAACCCAAATGTTTACCAAAGGTCCCCCACTGGTCGGTGGGTACATGTGGGGTAATATGGAGGTAGCTGACTAAACTTACTCTGCCTGCCACCGTCAGGGCAGCCATCACAAATTTTGGGGCCCCTTGGAGCAGAGAACCAGGGGGTTGGGGGAGGATGCTGACAAAAAAACAAGTGTAATCTCTTCTCTCCTGACGCGGGATAGTAAGCGGGGGGGGGGGGGCTGGGGTCCATTGGGCCCCTTACAGGGTGTAATGCAAAATAAAAATAAAAAAACGGGAGGGGGGCCTGTACCCCCCCTTATTGCGCTGTGCTTGTAATGGAGCCACTATATATTCACTTTGCACCTTAGGATGCTTTGCCAGACAGTCGTGCATTATCGCAGTTCAGCCAATTACGCTCTTTTTGTTCCCGGGGTAAAAAAGTGTTGAGTGGGCATAATGACCGCAATTTCTTCCTGTAATACTAGACCTGTCTGTCTGCTCTGAGATGATACAGGCGGTTCCTTATTTCATAAAGCGTAACAAATGAGGCCGACTATGTTCTTGGATGTACAGTCAACATTAGCAAATGTTTGGTGTTCCGATTAATGCCGTCACCGCTTTCCATATTGTGCAGACTTCACGGGTATGTATAAAATAAACAGAGCCATGCGTGATGAGTCTCTGTGTCGCAGGTGGAACAATATTTCTTGCTGTAGTCATTCCTCCAGTGAGCTCGTCTGCACAAAAGTGGGTGTCCATTTCTAGCGCGATCTGCCAGTTTTCACAACTGTTTATTGCCTGGCGTCGCCCACTCATCTCAATATACACAGATGCTCGAGGCGCTGCACTTGCCAAAATCTCCTCCTGCAAACGTGCATCTATATCGTTAGCAGGCCACTGCTGTTTGCAAGGTTCTTTTTTTTTTCAATTCTTCAAAGAGGCACCAGAATTTAGCAGTGGCGCAGCACAACAACCTCCAATCAAATGTATTTAATTTTCACAGCAGTAAACTGAAAACTGATTGGTTGGTATAGAACACACACTGCAGTCTAAGGTGATACACTGGAGCTAGCATTATGACTTTTTTTTTTTTTAATCCACTTTAGCTACTGGCTTGTGATGGTGGTGTGGGGGATACTGGGGGTGTGTTTTGACATTGGAGTGATATTAATGTCATGGATATGCAATAGACTGGCAGCTTACCCGTTTCCATCTGTCCATTAAGAGGCCTGACTCTGTTCTGGTTACCTTCCTCTCCTTCCTGTATGGCCCCACCCAGGCCATCCCAGGAAGTCTATATTAACTGCTGCACTACAGGCCGTCAGTACTGTTCAACAGTGTTGTTTGCTTTAGTTCCTGTCTACAGTGTGTACCGTTTTTGGCTCGTCCCTGACTTTTCCTGTTTGCCTGTGATCTTAACTTTGTGCCTGTCCCTCGGTTACCCCTGTCTGCCTGTTGCCCCGACCTCGGCTTACCCATCACTACCGCTTGTCTGCTGCTTCCCCTCTCTCCCTGCGGAGCGTGACCTAGGGGATACCAGGGGTCGCGACCTGGATCCAGCTGCGGCGAAGGCCATCCTCACCACTAGAGGCTCTGGTGAACACAAAGCTGGGTCTTAGACTCTGCGCCCTAGGGCGATCTTGGGTTCACACGTCCTCTCTTATCGCAGCAGTCGGTCATAGGTTTCACTACCCCGTGGTGCATCCCTGACCCCAACGGGGTGCACTTTTCACCTAGCCACAGGTGACCTGACAATTAAAATCTAGATGGGGAAGGGTAGAGGGGGGGGGGGAGAATTCAGCATGTGGTGCTCAAATACCGCATCAGTTTTGGACAGGGTTGACTTTTATCTTTCCATTACAGTTCCTAATTAGCAAGTGTAGGCACCGCACATAGTCTACCTTCACACTGAAACCCCTGGATGTCGGCGGTAAAGCGCCGCTAGTTTTAGCAGCGCTTCACCGTCATTTTAGCGGTGCTTTTCGACCGCTAGCAGGGTTTAAAAGCACCTGTTTTTTGCGGCGCTGTTGAAGCCCTTTGCAGGCGCTTTGGCAGCACTGCCCATTTATTTCAATGGGCAGGGCGTTTTGGGAGCGGTGTATATACTGCTCCCAAACTGCCCCAAAGATGCTGCTTGCAGGACTTTTCAGAACATCCCGCAAGCGCACCACCCCAGTGTGAAAGCCCTCAGGCTAAGACGCGAGAGCCGTCTTTCAGATGCTATTTTTAGCGATAAGATGCCTGAAAAGCGCCTCAGTGTGAAAGGGGTCATAGGGTCCACAAAATATCAGGGCACATTTGCATGTGTTAACTAAAATGCGATAACATGCCGGTACTCATTATTTGTGTTTTGCATGGCTCTCGTAACATTTAACATTGGCGCCTATGGAAAATCTTGGTGAGCGTGGCATGGCACGGCTCCAGTGACATTTAACATTGGCGTCTATGGAAGTTCTTGGTCAGCTTGGCATGGCACGGCACCAGTAACATTAAACATAAAAGGAACACTAAAGGCAAGATTTTTTGGGGGGTAAAATAACAAACATGTTATACTTACCTCCACTGTGCAGTTCGTTTTGCACAGAGTGGCCCCGATCCATGTCTTCTGGGGTCCCTCAGCGGCTGTCTCTGCTCCTCCTCACAAAAACTTTCCACCTTCATGCGAGCTCCCTTTTACCTTTACATCCACCTTTACAACCCGCTAACGTCTATGGAAATTCTTGGTCAGCGTGGCATGGCACGGCTCCAGTAACATTTAACATTGGCGTCTATGGAAATTCTTGGTAAGCGTGGCATGGCACGTCTCCAGTGACATTTAACATTGGCGTCTATGGAAGTTCTTGGTCAGCTTGGCATTGCACGGCTCCAGTAACATTTAACATTGGCGTCTATGGAAATTCTTGGTTAGCTTGGCATGGCATGGCACGGCTCCAGTAACATTTAACATTGGTGTCTATGGAAAATCTTGGTGAGCGCGGCATGGCATGGCTCCAGTAACATTTAACATTGGCGTCTATGGAAATTCTTGGTCAGCTTGGCATGGCACGGCTCCAGTAACATTTAACATTGGCGAGCGAGCCAAGACTGCACCACACTGCACATGTACAAGATCGGCAGGTGCATGCTGGGTAGCCAGCTTTCACGGAATCCAGGAAGGAGGACATTGAGGCCACACTGTGCAGGAACTTCACAAAGTAAGAAAACAATGCTGCACAGATAGAAAACTGGGCATAGTTTAGAGCATACCTTTGTTACATTACACAAGGCATGAGTATTCTAGGGGCATTTTTATCTTAAAGGTCATATTTCTGCTGGAACTCTGCTTTTATCGATCAAAACAGTAATCGGACAACTAATTGATTATGAAAATAATCATTAGTTGCAGCCCTAAAAGGGTGCCTTCACTGAAAAAGGATTGAGAAACACTGATATAGTGTACACATTCTGCATTCCATGGGACAAGCTGATGTCAAATACTGCCAGTAGGACTGTATTCACGTTATAGTTCTACCCACACATTAACCTGATCAATGGAAAATGACAAAATAATCTCGGCTGACCAGTAAATAACAACCTCCATAGACCTACAGGCACTGCAAAGAGTCACTTTGTGTAAGTACTTAGTCTGCTACACAAAGATCTTCCCATGAAAAAGAAGCACATCAGCGTTCTTTCCGCAGGTGAGAGACTGCTCTGTAATTATCGGCATAACTCCGCTTACTAATACTCTCCTTTCTGGATCATATAAAGAGGCAATTGTTGGCTGTGGTTTATATTAGCGAGCATTTAATGTTGCATTAAACGGCTGATTATTGCCTGCTAAATCAAACGTGGCCTCAAAAGGAGCAGCGCTGAACATTTTGTCCCCCTTTATTTAAATATATATATATATTTTTTTTAAATTAAAAGGCTACCGCAACATTCATTGACTTTGAATGGACTTTGTTAGTTTTAAGAGGATATGTAGTGAAAGAAAAAAACAGAAATCCACTAAAATTGTCTTAGGCAAGCTTACATCTATGTGTGTCGGGAATGTGCGCAAAGCCACGTGCTCTTCCAACACACCCAGAAACAAGTGTCCCTTTATCAGACGTACGACGTTGCCATTAAATATTACCATGCGGTTCAGTGAGGAGTGTTTTTTATTGAAAAGTCAGGGACTCCTTTTCCACGTTTCTCACGCGTGGGGCAGATCATTGAAATGGATAGGCTGCTCCACACGTGACGCACCAGAATCTAATTTCATCTGGTTTATGATCCAGATTTGTATTTCGTTTTTATATGATGATGGTTATTAGGTTAAAGGGGTTGTAAAGGTAAAAGTTTTTTTCACCTTAATGCATTCTATGCATTAAAGGAACACTAAAGGCAACATTTTTTTTTTTTAAAATAACAAACATGTTATACTTACCTCCACCGTGCAGCTCGTTTTGCACAGAGTGTCCCCGAACCCTGTCTTCTGGGGTCCCTCGGTGGCTGTCTCGACTCCTCCTCGCAAGAGCTTTCCACCTTCATGCGAGCTCGCATGGTGGAAAGCTTTTGCGAGCGCGCTCCCGTGATACAGCGGCGGGCATAGCCGCCGACTGTATCACTCGGCCCTGCCACCCGGCACGCCACGTCATCGGATGTGATTGACAGCAGCGCCAGCCAATGGCTGCGCTGCTATCAATCCGTCCAGCCTAGCCAATCAACGGCCAGGCTGGGAACCGAAGAGGATCACGGGGACGCGCGCGGGACTTTCGAGGGTGAGGTAAGTTAAAACGGGGGTTCAGGGGGGGGGGGGAGGGCGGTACCGTTGGATGTTTTTTCACCTTAATGCATAGGATGTATTAAGGTGAAAAAACATTTACCTTTACAACCCCTTTAAGGTGAAAAAACATCTGCGGATAAGAGGCCCCTCCGAACCCTCCCTTTACTTACCTGACCCCTCGAAAGTCCTGCGCCGTGAGCACGCAGGCTTCTCGGCTGTCTTCCCGGCTCATTCATTGGGTGATTGAAAGCAGCACAGCCATTGGCTCGCTCTGCTGTCAATCACATTCAATGACGCGCCGCGGGGCGGGGCCGAGTGATACAGTCGGCGGCTCGAGTCGCTCCGACTTCAAAAGAAGTTCCTTCACTACTTCAATCCGACTTGTAGGCGATTTGTACCCATTGATTTCAATGGAAGTCTGATCCAAGTCTGATCCAAGTCTTAACTGAAGCGACTTTCCAGGAAGATAACATACATTTCTCAGGCAAACCTCCCCCTCCCTCCTCTAGAGCTGATTGTTGTTTGATTGGCCGCTGGAAAGTCTCCTGTCCTGGAGACGACTTCAAGTCGTGTTGTAAATCGCCCCAGATCGCCCTGTGGTTTATGCTCAAGTTGTGTCGGAGTCGCCTCTGAAAGTCGCGCTGGAAGTCGTGTCGCCCTAGTGTGAACCGACTCTAACTGTATTGTAATAATTTCCGTTTGGGATAAAGTATTCTAAATCTAAATGGTGCAAAACACCCACACAGAATTCCGCTCAAGCGGTCTTGCATACACACGGACACACCAATTTCCGACCGTCAAAAAATGTGGTGAGGCACAACACAACGACAAGCCTAGAAAAATGTAGTTCAATGCTTCCGAGCATGCGTCAAATTGTTTCCGAGCATGTGTGATTTTTCCTCGGTCGGAATTTCCTACATACGAAAGTTTTCTGTCAGAAAAAAAAGAGAACATGCTCTCTTTCTAGGTCCGACAGAAAAGGTCAGATGGGACGCACACACGGTCGGAATATCCGATGAAAGAATTCCGTCTGGCTTTTTCCATCGGAAATTCCGACCGTGCGTACGCAGCATAAGTCACATCTGTAGGTGTGAACCAAGGGAAAGGGAGTCACTGCTCCAGGTGGGTCCACTATGCAATCAAGAACCTCTCAGGAAACCAAGGGTGCGGGCAATGCACTGGGCAATGGTAGAAACTTCAAAAGGATGGACAGCCGCACTCCAAAAGAACTCTTGAGTTGTCTTTTTTTGTAAAATCAATGGAAAATGCACTACAAGAAAGCGGCAAAAATAGGGAACACCTGACGCGTTTCACACTGACTCAGTGCTTATTCATGGCTAACCATGTGAATGAAGCCTGAGAGCTCATCCATGCTCCAGTGCAGATAGAATTCAGAGCAACAGGAAAATCCACTGTATTTTGGTAGGGTCTGTTCAAACCACAGAATTGCAGTGAGGTAAGACTGAAAGAAAAAGTCTTCTTCTAAACTGTAGAGAATGAAGGCAGAAGAGACTCCGTCTTGCTTGAGCTGCCTGCCCACTAACATGCAGGAAAAATGGAGACGCTTGAATTCAGTTTACAGGGACTCACAGCATGCAATTCTGTATCATGCACAACATGAATGTCATACAAATCTGTATCTTGGGCATTAACATTTTATTTTGCTCTTTCTTGAAGCTCTTAAAAAGGAAAATACCCCCCAGTAGGCCACCCTCTCATTTTGGGTACTGATCCCCATTGGGATCTTGGACTGGGGTCCGAGCCCCCCCTCCGTAAGGACTGGGGTCCCGGACAGGGTCCATAGTGATTCCGTTAGACTGTTTGGCCTAGGCCATCTTGTCATGTTTCCTATGTCTTTACGTTTTTTTGATGCTTGTTTTTTTATCTCCCTCCTATCTCTTTTCTATGCCCCCCTTTTTTCCTCTTCTCCCTCCCCCTTCCCTCGTCTTGCCCCCCTCTCTCTTCTTCCTAGGTGCGTCTTACTGCTCTGCCTTCCACACCGGGCGCCTCGCAATGATCAGCAACTCCATTCTCTCCGACTCTACCTATGGCCACCCTGCAGGTAAGCTCCTATAATGTTCGAGGCTTGTGCTCTCCTCACAAACGTAGCAAGCTTTGGGGGGAGTTGAAGCGGCTGAAGGCACAGGTGGTGTTCCTACAGGAGACCCACTTCACGCCACGGTCGCTACCCAAGCTCCCTAAACATCTTTTTAGCCAGTGGTTTCTTAGCACGTCTCCGACCCCTAAGTCCAGGGGTACAGCTATTGCCATACACCGGTCGTGCCCTTTTCAACCCACTGATACCCTGATTGACCCTTTAGGTCGCTATGTGTTCTTAAAGGGCTCCCTAGCGGGACATATATACACGTTAGCGTCCATCTACGCCCCTAACACAAATCAGTTGGGTTTCCTTGATTCTACATTGGAACGATTGGGGGAATTTAGAGAGGGCTTCCTGATCTTGGGGGGAGACTTCAATGTCAGCCCTGACCCCTTGCTGGACACATCCCACGCTAGACCAACGCATTCTCATGCGTTCCTTAAGCATTTTCGCAAATCCCTTCAGTCCCTCCTGCTGACAGACAGTTGGCGCTTGCTACACCCCACTGACCGTGACTTTAGCTACTATTCCAAGGTACACGACGTTTATACCCGCATAGACCACTTATATGTGGACCGGAACACACTGGAACTCCTGCAATCTGCCTCTATAGGCTCGATCACCATCTCAGATCACGCGCCGATTTCTGTCGTCCTTGCTCTTCCCTCGGGATCGCGACGCTCCTGGACATGGCGGCTCAATGATAACTTATTAGACGATACGGGGGTGGTGGGCGAAGTCTCGGGTACCTTGTCCCATTACTTCTCTGAAAACTCTACAGGAGATGTGAGTGAGGGCACGTTGTGGGAGGCCCATAAGGCCGTGGTTAGAGGGGCATTGATCTCTCAGGGGTCCCGGTTGAAGCGGGAACGCATGGCGGACTTTCACAGGGTGTACACCGCCCTCCAGAAGGCTGAACTCCACCATAAGGCGACGGGGGGACCAGAGGCACTGAGTAACTTGACTGAGCTGCGGGAATTGCTCCTGCGCCTTTTGGACAGACAGACGCACAAACGATTCCGCTACATGTCCCATAAGTTCTATGAACATGGGAATAAATGCGGGCGCATGCTAGCGCGAGCGCTGCGAGCTCGGACTGCGCAGATGCATGTCCACAAGCTGTATTCCCCTTCGGGGGAGCCGACGGTGCTGTCCTCTAAAATTGCCGCGGGCTTTCGGGACTACTACGCCACTTTATACAACTTGAACTCTGGACTCCCCCCCTCGGCGTGGGACACCAAGCGTCAGGCGATTCGAGACTACTTGACCTCGTCGGGTCTCCCTTCACTCACGGACGATCAGTCTTCAATCTTAGAACAACCAATTACCCTGTCTGAGCTCAGACTGACAGTTAAGTCTCTACCCAATGGGAAGAGCCCGGGCCCGGATGGGTTCACTAAGGCCTACTATGCGACATTTCTCTCCCATTTAGAGGCACCCTTGTTGAGTTACTTCAACTCTATAGCAGAGGGCAAAACAATTCCCCCGGAAGCTTTATTAGCTCACATCACGGTAATTCCGAAAGAGGGCAAGGACCCAGCCGCTCCACAGAGTTACCGCCCTATTTCGCTCCTCAACCTGGACGTGAAGATACTAGCAAAAATTTTGGCTAATAGGCTCAAACATCTGTTGCCCGGACTTGTGCACCTTGATCAGACGGGCTTTATTCCAGGTAGGGAAGCCAGAGACAACTCCCTGAGAGCGATTCAGCTTATACACTGGGCCCGCTCCCGCACAGACCCCCAGCCCTACCTTATCTTATCAACCGATGCCGAAAAGGCATTTGACCGGGTTGATTGGTCATACATGCAGGAGGTGCTTAGCCATTTAGGCCTGGGACCCCGCATGTATGCTTCTGTCTTAGCTCTTTACTCTGATCCATGTGCACAAGTGAAGGTGAACGGTACCCTTTCTTCCCGCTTCCCCATCAGGAACGGCACGAGGCAGGGCTGTCCTCTCTCACCCCTCCTTTTTGCTCTGGTGCTAGAGCCTTTGCTCCGCACTGTTAGAGCAAGCGGTGATATTAAGGGTCTGCAGGTCGGGAATGTGGAGCATAAGCTTTCGGCTTATGCTGATGATGTCCTTTTCCACCTAGAGAACCCCCTGATCTCGTTGCCGAATCTGTTGAAGGAACTTAAACACTTCGGAACCCTATCCAACTTTAAAATAAATTATGGGAAATCTGAGATCCTCCCCGTTAACTTGTCACCGGATCTAGCGAAGAGACTTAAGGACGCCTTCCCATTTTCATGGGCCAAGACATCTCTGCGCTATCTAGGCGTACAGCTCACAGATAGATATGACGCCCTATACAATGCCAACTTCCCCCCCCTGCTAGCCGCAATTAAGGCGGACCTTTCCCAGTGGACTCGCACTGCCTTCACCTGGCTGGGCCGGGTGAACGTGGTGAAAATGAACGTTTTGCCCCGCATCCTTTTTTATTTTCAGATGCTTCCGATTCGATTGCCCAGGCCGTTCTTCGACCGCCTCTCTAGCATGCTAACTGAGTTCGTTTGGAATGCACGTAAGCCCCGAATAGCTCTTAAGATGCTGAAACGCTCTAAGGCAGAGGGGGGATTGGGATTCCCTGACGTTAGGCGATATTACAGAGCGGTGGCTCTTCAGAGGATACTCAATTGGCGTTTCCATACTCACTCGAAACTCTGGGTGTCACTGGAGAAATGTCTTGCGGGACGGAACCTATCATACGCACCATGGTTACAGCGGGAACACAGGGGACTTTCAGAGACGACTTCCCCATTGACGAAGCATGTACTTGCGGTCTGGGACAGAATGAATGTTGCGCTTCAATTGTCTCCCCCTGTGTCGCCGCTGGCCCCATTGGGTGGCTTTCTTTGGTTCCCTCCGGGAGAACAAATGGCCTTTTTTGAACCATGGTTGGATGATGGAAACGCCAGTTGCGGGAAACTTATAAAAGATGGTAAACTCCTAGCTTATGAGGCCCTCCCTACGGGACGACACGGCCCACGGATGAATTTTTGGCGCTATAGGCAGCTGCACCACTTTTTTGGGAAACAGGGCCATAGGATCAGGGACCCCTCCTCTCTTACCCCGTTTGAAAGTCTTTTTGCTAGTGAGGATCCTACCCCCCACTTGGTATCGGAGCTGTACCGCCTGCTGGGGTCTGCTGCCCCTCTGCCTACACCTGCTTATATACGGAGATGGGAGAGGGATCTGGATCAGGTCCTGACGGAAACACAATTGACCCATCTCTACCGCCTCACTCATACCTCCTCGGTAGACTCTAAAACCCAAGAGACAAATTTTAAAATTTTGTCTCGCTGGTATCGGGTGCCGGCAGACATGGCATGCATTTACCCTACTGAATCCGGGTTGTGCTGGCGCGGGTGTGGGCACAGGGGCACGCTCTTCCATGTTTGGTGGGACTGCCCCTTGATTGTACCCTTCTGGGCAGACGTTAAAGATCAGATACTGATAATCACGGGAATTGATATCCCCCTCTCTCCGGTGCACTTCCTTCTCCATGTCCCGACAGTCCCTCTAAGTCAGTATAAGAAAAGTGTTATACCACATCTACTTAACGCAGCCAGGCGGCTGCTTCCAATTTACTGGAAGCAGTCCAAAGTCCCTGGTCGTGAGGACTGGACGCGGGTGGTGAGTGCCATCGGAGAGGCTGAGAGGTGGGTGGCGACCTGCCGCGACCGTAGCGAACAGCATACGGCCATTTGGGCGCCGTGGACGGATTACGTCTCGGACCCTAACTTAGTTCCCAGTAGCCTAGATGTCGCCCTGCTGGAACTTGCGGAGCCCTCCCTTAAGACCCGCAGGCTCTCGCTGGTGGAGAGGATGAGCCCCTTGCTAGTTAGATAAGGACGTGGCCGGTCGATGATGGAACTTTGGCCTGGAGTGATGCGCCCGGTGTGGAAGTGGATGTGCCCTTCGCTAGCTTTTGAGGTACGCACTGCTCCTCTTTCCCCCCTTTCTTATCCCCCCTTCCCCTTTCCCCCTTTTTTTTTTTTTTTTTTTTTTTTTTTTTTTTTTCCTTCCTTCCTTCCTTTTTTCTTTTTTCCTTCTTTCCTTCTTTTCCCTACCCCCTCTCATCCTCTCCCCCTCTTCGCTCTCTCTACGCCTCTCATTTACTACTCAGTTTCTGGGGCTTCTCCCTCTTTCCCTCTCTCTTACCCTTCAGTTTTATCTCTTTTCTTAATTTCTGTGATATTTGCCAGTGGGACTTTTATGCCTGTGTATGTTAGACACGCTGAGAGGTTAACCGTAAACCGCTACTGGACCGTGACTGATATCACGGCCCCGCCTAAGTGCCTTGGCTGGCCCCATGGCCCTGGCCCTCTGGCTCGCCCGGGGGCGGTGGGTGGTAGTTGGAGGCCTCAGTGCCCCCCCCCCCTCCGCCCTGGGTGTGGGCGCGGATCCGGGTCCGGGCCTTGCGGCCTCTTAGTCCCCCTATTGTTTCTAGCTTCTTGCAATGGCACATATTTGAACTCCCTGCCTGGCTCATCCCCGGGTTCGGGGGGTTCGGCGGATACCTTAGCTTTTTTCCTCTGAGGCTCCGTTCTGTTGTTGTTTGCCTCCGTGCCCTCTTAGAAGGCCGCCCACCTGGCTACCTTGCCGCCCTGGGGCTGACGCGGCTGCCGGCGCCCTCTTGGGTGGCGGCCGCCGTGGTGGTCCCCGGGCTTACAATTGCGTTTAATAAAGATGATGATAGATGCATATAAGTTATAATTTGTCCGAGGTAAACCTTGGCTGTTTGACGGTCCTGCGAGGCCAGATTGTGATATGTAACAACCCCGTTGGACGTGCCTGTCCTATACCTTATATACCTCCCTCCCCCCCCCCCCCTCTTTATTTTCTGTTCCCTTTATTCCTTCAATAAATACTGATTATACAAAAAAAAAAAAAAGGAAAATACAAGGACAGGAGGGGTACAATCCCATAAACAGGCGCTCCGATCTCCGCAGGAGAGGAAGTCCCAGTTCCTGGAGGCGCCGAGGCAGATTGCGGCACGTACACAGCGATTTATCTCTTCCCATAAGGCCACCCATGCACAGCCGAGCAGATGTAAGAGAAGGTCCATTTACTCCATCAGCTGATAGCTTGCCAGAGTCATTTTATGGAGATTCCATCCTTATTTCTGAAGCTCGTTCTTGTGTGTAACGGGCTGCGCTGACAAATCACACAATACACAGTGATTGAATCTGTACAGGCAGCAAAGATTAACTCCTACTCAACCACAGCCATCGCTTTCGCCGCCATGTCTACCACCAGGAACTGGAGTGACAGGCCCATTAAAGCAACTATACTGTATCTCTGTATGGAGTTATAACCCGTAAAGGATACTAGACGTGTGCACAGCAAAAATTTTTGTTTATTTCTGTTTTGTTTCTGTTCGTTTATCGTGATTCGTAACGAGTCGTAATTTCGTAAGACGTTAGTTGTAGATTGTAAAAACGGACTTTTGTAGATTTTATTGCATTCGTAATTCTGTTAGAATACATTTTACGTTTATTCGACACACTACTCGTCGTAATTTTGTAATTCGTACTTTACTGTGATTGACTTGACTGTCTTAGTTAGCACACACACATGGGCGTAGGAACCGGAGGGGACGCATCCCCCCCAGGAAATAATGCGGGGGGGACAGGTATTGTAAAATCCCCCCCAGGTTAGGAGGACTTGGAGGCTCCCAAGTTGGAGCACTGCTGACATATCGCCGTGTGGGGTGCAGTTCACCCAGGTGCCACAGAGGTGGCGCTCAAGCGCCAGAGTGCGCCTCTCCCTCCTCCTCTCCATCCTCCTCTCCTTGTCTGAGGCCAGTCCACCGCTCCTAGTCCTCCCTCCTGTTCCATCCACGAACGATCTTCATCTTCTCCACCCCGGCGGCGCAGCTGCACACTGTCCTCTCCAGCTGCCGCCCGGGTGGGGTTTGGGGGGGGCTCTGTACTAATTGTGGGGGGGCTCTGTACTAATTGTGGGGGGGAGTGGCTTGTGGGGGGTCTCTGTACTAATTGTGGGGGGTCTCTGTACTAATTGTGGGGGGGCTCTGTACTAATTGTGGGGGGTCTCTGTACTAATTGTGGGGGGTCTCTGTACTAATTGTGGGGGGTCTCTGTACTAATTGTGGGGGGTCTCTGTACTAATTGTGGGGGGGCTCTGTACTAATTGTGGGGGGAGTGGCTTGTGGGGGGGTCTCTGTACTAATTGTGGGGGGGGAGGCGTGTGGGGGGGCTCTGTACTAATTGTGGGGGGAAGTGGCTTGTGGGGGGGCTCTGTACTAATTGTGGGGGGGAGTGGCTTGTGGGGGGTCTCTGTACTAATTGTGGGGGGGCTCTGTACTAATTGTGGGGGGGAGTGGCTTGTGGGGGGCTCTGTACTAATTGTGGGGGATGGCTTGGGGGGGGGGGCTCTGTACTAATTGTGGGGGGGTCTGTATTAATTGTGGGGGATCGTGGGGGGGTTCTGTACTAATTGTGGGGAATGACTTGTGGCGAGGGGTCTGTAAAAATGGAGGGGGTGGTTTGTTCGGGGGTCTGTACTAATGGATGGGGGGTCTCTACTAATGGGGGGTGGTTTATGGGGGGGTCTGTACTAATGGAGGGGAGCGGTGGTTTGTCCTGGGGGGCAGCAGTGTGTGTGGGCTGCCGCTGCGGGTGGCATCTGAAGGACGAGTCCACGCCGCGCTCACCACACAGGCCGGACACACGCCCGCAGAGCCACCGCAACTTCCAAGGCTTCAGAAACAGGTAAGGGGGACCTGTTTTAAAGTTTCCTGTTTAAAAAAAAAACACCAAATCCCTGCAATAATATATTAAACAGCCTGTATAATGTATTATTGCTGGGATTTGTAGTCCTCTGTAACTGCTGGTATTATGCATTGTGTTTTATATAATGTATCATTGCTGGGATTTGTTGTTCCTCTATAGCTGGTGGTATTCTCCATTGCGCTGTATAATGTATTATTGCTGGGATTTGTAGTTCCTCTATAACTAGTCAGTGGTAATCTGCATTGCGTAGTATAATCATTATACAACGCAATGGAGAATACCAGCAGTTACAGAGGAACAACAAATCCCAGCAATAGTACATTATACAGATGTAATGTATGGAGTGTGCGCGCCGGGGGGGGGGGGGGGCCGGTTCGGTAAAAATGCTGTCCCCCCTAGATTTGTAAGGGTTCCTACACCCATGCACACACACCCTGTCTAGAATGAAGTCTGACGTAGAAGAAAACTAAAATATGTCAGATATTACAAATACAAATCTAGAAATTAGATGCACTGCAGTCTAACACAGAAAAAGACACAAGGAGCCAGGAGGTAATGAGAAAGAAGCTCATTGGGGGAAGGAACAAACCTCTTCAGAGGAAAGGGACAGCGCTCAGTGGCTATTGGTCAATGTCCAGAAATATTTCAGTACTAACGAAAGCTAATTTACATTATTTCGTATTTTCGTTGTTTTCATTTCCGTTTTCCGAAGATTGGTAATTTATTTTTCGTTAGTTTTGATTTTCGTTTTTTATTCTTTGTTCGGCATTTCGGTTGTTTTCTTTTCGGTCTTCGAATATTAGTAAGTTTGCATTTTCGTTCATTTTGTTTTTCGTAATTATTTATTTTTTTGGGTTCGGTATTTTCGTTGTTTCTAGGTTTTCGTTTCTTTCATCTTTCGTATCTTCGTTGTTTTTCATATTCGTTATTTTAAAAATATCGTTATTCGTTATTAATTGCGCTAAACCGTTCGTTCATTCGTATGTTAACGAATCAACTAAAATAACGAAAATTGATGGAAAACGTATTCGTAACTTAAAAAATTGCACATGCCTAAAGGATACTATAATGCAAATTGCTTATATTATTTCACACACCTTTATTTATTTTTCCCCAACATTTACATGCGGACCAAGCTGTCCAGCAAAAGTGACAATTACAGGGGTTGGGACAACCCCATCCACCCGGTGGCAACACTGCTGTATGCTTTCACTGCAGAATGATCACCACTGTCACCCTGTAAATGGAAAAATAACAGACTTACTGGCAGGATAAACAGGTAATACAACTACCGTATATACTCGAGTATAAGCCAAGTTTTTCAGCAAATTTTTTGGTGCTGAAAATGCCCCCCTCGGCTTTTGTCACCAAGCTTTTGTCAGCTTTTTGTGCCCGATCTCCCGGACTTTGCGGACCCGGTACTGGCTAAACTTGGTACACATATAGCCCCACTCATCCTCTACAAGTGTGCAAAGTTTGTTGTCTGGGCGACCTATGGCCGGTGAACAACGATTTTTTAAAGTCAGGCACCCCTTCCATAGACTCATATGTTAAACGGTCATTTTTCCGGTAAATTTGGGGACCCGGTAGCGGCCGGCTGTAGGTTCCCTGGACCCGAAACTTGGCACACATGTAGCCCCAGTTCGCCTCTACAAGTGTGCAAAGTTTTCTGTCTGGGGGACCTACCCCTTTTATATACTGCTATGTTAAATGTAAGTCTAGTCATGGACACGGTAAAGCATGGACACAGTGAGGCATGGGCACAGTGAGGCATGGGCACAGTGAGGCATGGGCACAGTGAGGCATGCACATGGACACAGTGAGGCATGCAGATGGACACCCTAGGCTTATAATTGAGTCAAACTCATCCATTAAATTTGGTGGGGCCAGAACGCAAGGCTCACAGCTGCAGCACAGACTTGCAATGTAAAATTGCAATGTAAAATTGTTTCGCAATTTAAAACAAAAAGTAAAAAATAAATTAAAAATGAAGACCAAAAATAAAAGTTAAAAATTTTTTAACAAAAAAATAAAAGTTAAAAAATATTTAACAAAAAAATGAAAGTTAAAAAACTTAAAAGAAAAAAAAAAAGAAGCATTCTGGAGACACCTTCTGATGCTATACCATCCTCTGAAAAGGATTTTGTACCAAATATTCAATAAATTAGTTAACGGGTTCAATAATGTTTCCCTGCGTCTTTCCATTTTATTACACAACTTCATTTCTGAACGTATTTTTTTTGGTGTCTTTGTATGTATGGATTGTACGGCTTGTTACCGACAAGTGGGGAAAATTTCATGTCAGTAGCACATTTAGAAATATATTTACCCTGAAAAATGGTGAAGTGTTCAGTACTTACTTTGCATAAAAATATTTCATGTTTATTTTATCAGGGATCTGTGATATTGAAACTCATTTCCAATACATTTTTGAATTTAGGATTTGGAGTGGATGAGAGAACAGCCATTGACCGAGGCTGATGTCACATCAAAATACATCAAAACACATATTATAACTTCTATGGGCTTCCCAATGCACCAAAAGGCAGCACAGAGGGAAATCTTTTATATCTCAATACACAGATGGGAACAGGCACTATATATTTGTTATGGGGAACCTGGACACATTCGCTTTAGCGCGTTGTAATGTGTGCAATAAAAGGCAACATTGTAAATGGGTCCTAAGTTAAGAGCTTTTATCTACTACCCCCTGATCACATATGCTCTGCGCCTTCAATTTTCTGAATGAGACACAGAAGCCTTGCAAAATATTGTGTTTTGTGACCTGTCTTCTGATTTTATCCAGTCTCTTGCTCTCTCTAGATATATTATATATAGAGAGAGATATATACACTGTATATATACAATGCTAAAAAAAAGTAACACTTTGAAAACACATCAGATCTGAATGGGGAAAAATCTCATGCTGGATATCTATACTGGTATGGACTGGGTAATGTCTTAGGATCTATACTGGTATGGACTTGGTAATGTGTTAGGATCTCTACCGGTATGGACTGGGTAATGTTTTAGGATCTATACTGGTATGAACTGGGTAATGTGTTAGGATCTATACTGGTATAGACTGGGTAATGTGTTAGGATCTATACTGGTATGGACTGGGTAATGTTTTAGGATCTATACTGGTATGGACTGGGTAATGTGTTAGGATCTATACTGGTATGAACTGGGTAATGTTTTAGGATCTATACTGGTATGGACTGGGTAATGTGTTAGGATCTATACTGGTATGAACTGGGTAATGTTTTAGGATCTATACTGGTATGAACTGGGTAATGTGTTAGGATCTATACTGGTATGGACTAGGTAATGTGTTAGGATCTATACTGGTATGGACTGGGTAATTTGTTAGGATCTCTACTGGTATGGACTGGGTAATGTGTTAGGATCTATACTGGTATGGACTGGGTAATGTGTTAGGATCTATACTGGTATGGACTGGGTAATGTGTTAGGATCTATACTGGTATGAACTGGGTAATGTTTTAGGATCTATACTGGTATGAACTGGGTAATGTGTTAGGATCTATACTGGTATGAACTGGGTAATGTGTTAGGATCTCTACTGGTATGGACTGGGTAATGTTTTAGGATCTATACTGGTATGGACTGGGTAATGTGTTAGAATCAATCCTGGTATGGACTGGGTAATGTGTTAGGATCAATACTGGTATGGACTGGGTAATGTGTTAGGATCTATACTGGTATGAACTGGGTAATGTTTTAGGATCTATACTGGTATGAACTGGGTAATGTGTTAGGATCTATACTGGTATGGACTGGGTAATGTGTTAGGATCTATACTGGTATGGAATGGGTAATGTGTTGGGATCTCTACTGGTATGGACTGGGTAATGTTTTAGGATCTATACTGGTATGGAATGGGTAATGTGTTAGGGATCAATACTGGTATGAACTGGGTAATGTGTTAGGATCTATACTGGTATGGACTGGGTAATGGGTTAGGATCTATACTGATATGGACTGGGTAATGGGTTAGGATCTATAGTGGTATTGACTGGGGTAATGAGCATGGAGGAGCCGCTGAGAGCCTGAGACGGCCGGTCCCTGCCCCTCCACAGCTCAGCACTCCAATGAGCATGCAAAAATACGAAGAAAACTTGGACAGCCGCACTCCAAAAATGTTTTTAATTAAAATTGATCACAAAATGAACACGTCACAGCAAAAAATTGAAACAAAAGCTAACGTTTCGCACTGTAGCTTCAGTGCTTAGTCATAGTTAGTACTAGCTATGACTAAGCACTGAAGCTACAGTGCGAAACGTTAGCTTTTGTTCCAATTTTTTTTGCTGTGGCATGTTTATTTTGTGATCGATTTTAATTAAAAGAACATTTTTGGAGTGCGGCTGTCCAAGTTTCCTTCGTATTTTTGCATCACTATTGCATTGCCGGCACCCATGGTTTGGTTCCAGTGAGAAGGTTCTTTGAAGACTACTGAGCGGTTACTTTCTCTCTCTACTGTGTTATGATCTATACTGGTATGGACTGGGTAATGTGTTAGGATCTATACTGGTATTGACTGGGTAATGTGTTAGGATCTATACTGGTATGGAGTGGGTAATCTGTTAGGATCTATACTGGTATGGACTTGGTAATGTGTTAGGAATCTATACTGGTATGGACTGGGTAATGTATTAGGATCTATACTGGTATGGACTGGGTAATTAGTATTATTATTTAGGTACTTATATAGCGCCGTCAATTTACGCAGCGCTTTACATATACAATGTACATTCACATCAGTCCCTACCCTCAAGGAGCTTACAATCTAAGGTCCCTAACTCACATTCATATACTAGGGCCAATTTTAGGCAGAAGCCAATTAACCTACCAGCATGTCTTTGGAGTGTGGGAGGAAACCAGAGTACCTGGAGGAAGCCCACGCAGGTACAGGGAGAACATGCAAACTCCAGGCAGGTAGTGTCATGGTCGGGATTTGAACCAGCAACCCGTTTTACTGCTAGGCGAGAGTGCTACCCTGTGTTTGGATCTATAATGATATGGACTGGGTAATGGGTTAGGATCAATACTGGTATGCACTGGGTAATGGGTTAGGATCAATAGGGGTATGGACTGGGTAATGGGTTAGGATCTATACTGGTATGGACTGGGTAATGGGTTAGGATCAATACTGGTATGGACTGGGTAATGGGTTAGGATCTATACTGGTATGGACTGGGTAATGGGTTAGGATCTATACTGGTATGGACTGGGTAATCTGTTAGGATCTATACTGGTATGGACTTGGTAATGTGTTAGGATCTATACTGGTATGGACTGGGTAATGTGTTAGAAAGGAAAGGATGCCACACCGTTTGATGGCATTGAAAATTATCACCCTACAGAGGGCTGAATTCAAAGACACCTTGAAAAACAAAGTGAAAAAATTATGCAGCAAGCTAGTCCATTTTGATGAAATTTCATTGCAACAACTCAAAATGGTCCCCAGGAGTTTATATGGCCCTCAAGTGCTGGTATGTATTGCCTGACAACATCAGGGCATGCTCCTAATGAGACGACGGATGGTGTCCTGGGGTATTTCCTTACCAGGTCTGGACCAGAGCATCACTGAGCTCCTAAACAGACTGAGGTTCCACCTGGTGGCATCAGATTGACCGAAATTGATGCCATTCAATGGCATCAATTTCTTCATCCTCCAGGAACTGGCTGCATGCTCTTACCACAGGCCAGGCATTGTCGTGTGCCAGGAGGAACCCAGGACCCACTGTACCAGCGTAGGGTCTGACAATGGGTCCAAGGATTTCATCCCGATACCTAATGGCTGTCACGGTGCCATTTTCTAGTCTGTAGAGGTCTGAGTCCCTCCATGGATATGCCTCCCCAGACCATCACTGGCCCACCACCCAACCGACCATGATGAATGATGTTACAGACAGGCGAACGTTCTCCACGGCTTCTTCAGACCCTTTTCATATGTGCTCAGGGTGAACCTGCTCTCATCTGTGAAAAGGGTGCCATTGGCGGACCTGCCAGTTCCAGTGTTCGATGGCAAATGCTAATCGAGCTCCGCGGTGCCAGGTAGTGAGCACAGGACCCACTAGAGGACGTCTGGCCCTCAGACCACCCCCATGAAGTCTGTTTCTGATTGTTTTTCAGAGATATTCACACCAGTGGCCTGCTGGAGGTCATTTTGTAGGGCTCTGGCAGTACTTATCCCGTTCCTCCTTGCACAAAGGAGCAGATATCGGTCCTGCTGATGAGTTAAGGACCTTCTACGGCTCTGTCCAGCTCTCCTAGAGTAACTGCCTGTCTCCCGGAATCTCCTCCAGGCTCTTTAGACTCTGCTGGGAGACACGGCAAACCTTCTGGCAATGACACGTATTGATGTGCCATTCTGGAGGTATTGGACTGCTTGTGCAACCTTTATAGGGTCCAAGTATCGCCTTGTGCTACCAGTAGTGACACTGACCCTAGCCAAATGTAAAACTAGTGAAAAACAGTCTAAAAAGATATTTTGTGGACGCTATAACTTTTGCGCAAACCAATCAATATGCGCTTATTGCGATTTTTTTTAACAAAAATATGTAGAAGAATATGTATCGGCCTAAACTGAGGAAAGAAATGTTTTTTTAAATATTTTCCAGGGATATTTATTATAGCAAAAAGCAAAAAATATTGCTTTTTTTTTTTCAAAATTGTCGCTCCTATTTTGCGCAAAAAATAAAAACCTGCAGAGGTGATCAAATACCACCAAAATAAATCTCTATTTGTGGGGGGGAAAAAAGGACATAAATTTAAGTGCAACGCTGCACAACCGCGCAATTGTCAGCTGAAGTGACGCAGTGCCGAATCCCAAAAAATGCTCTGGTCATGAAGGGGGTAAATTCTTCCGGGGCTGAAGTGGTTAAAATGTGTTCCTTAAATTTTTTGGAGCAGTGTGCGTATATATATATATATATATATATATATATATATAAATATATATATTTTTTTTTCTCTATATAGATATATATATCTCTATCTATCTCTCTATCTATCTCTCTATCTCTCTATCTCTCTATCTCTATATATATATATATTGAGGAATGATAAAATTCCAGAGGTAAATTTACAGTGTGCAACAAAAAGAGAAATGGATGTGCCAGATATAAATACTGTAGATCAACGGTCAGGAATCAACTACTACCTGGGGCCATTTTTTTTTTTAATTCACTTTTTTTCCTTTTTTGCTGTAAGCAAAATGTTCCCCGTTCTGCTACCATGAACGCATAAGGACACGAGAGAGGTGCACGGAACACGGCAAAGACACGGCGATGCATGGAGTCACGGGAGCGGGATGCTGTGCCTCCAGCACATAATACCCTTCTCTTAACGGTGACATCTGCTAATTCTTTCCTTCAAACTGGAGCAGTGCTCCCCCCCCTCCCGCTGGGACATACGCTGCATATGGAGCGGAATAGCGGAGAGAGAGAGAGCGAGCCAGGGGCAGGCCGTACTCTGCAAGCTCTTTATGCACAAACCCTCATTAAACTTCCTCCATATACACAGCTCAACAGAGGGGACAAATTGATCTATCCCGAGTCTGGCCTTTACCTGGAGGGGCCCCTGCCCTTTCGCACCTGGAAAGGGTAGACGGGCCTGATTAGCAGGAGGCCGCGTGATTCTGTTTGGCCTGGGGGAGAAGCACAGATCCCTGTGGAGTTCTAGCAAACTGCAACCTTGGGATCTCGCTAACTCCCAGGTAATTAGCCAGTTTGGCGTTTTCCCCCTCCCCGCCCCTTTTAAAGCAGAATATAAGCCCAAAAATAGAAATTTGTAAGACGCGAACAGTTATCTACCAAATACTTGGAATTCTATCTGAACGTTGCGATTCACTATTTCTTCCAAATCACGTAGCTAAATGATGATAACAACACACGACTGAAGCTTCTTGTGTCTCCGGCGTGCTCACTGTAGTGTGAAAGAATATTCGTTTACTGCATCAGCTATATATGCTGTGCAGGAGACTGGAGGAAGATAGTATGAAGACACATTTCAGGCACTTATATTAGAAATATTTTTATTTTCAAATATAAATTTTATTTTTTCAAAACATACATACATATAAGAACTACAATACTGTCCCAAAAAAAGTGCAATAGAAGGGATACACGCATATTTGTCTCGCACAGGGCCAGATATTCGTCGGGTGTAGGAAGCACAACATGAGCAAGTATCGATTTTATACAGGGATGGACTGGCCATTGGGACTACAGGGAGTTTCCCGGTGGGCCGATGGCTCAGTGGGCCGTATTCAGTGACAGCGGACCACCACCCCCTCTGCTCCTCTGTCTCTCCCTTCCCACAGTGCTCACCTCCTCTCCCTGCCCACAGCGCTCACCTGGGGGGAACAAAGAAGCAGGGGGAGGACCAGAGGAGCAGGGGGGACAACAGAGGAGCATGGGGGAGGGGACAGACTGCTGACTCAACAGCTATGGCTTGGGAGTTTCTCACTTCTGCCTAATCTTGTCCCATAAGGGGGGGCACCAAACTGATTCTTTGCCCCGGGTGAAATAATGTCTAGCTTCCCCACTGGTACTGCCTATAGGAGTACCAGCCGTTCTACTCTAATAAAGCAAAAGGGCTAGTGAAGGGGAAGAAGGGGTTTGGGTGGCTGGGGGGGGGGTGCGGGAGTTGTCCAGCTGCCATGGGAGAGACCCGTCAAAGTGGGCCAGTCTGGATGAAGTCCAGGGCCAAATTTTTATCCCAGTCCAGCCCTGATTTTATAACACATGACTACCTGTTCAGCCTCCTCCCCGTATGCTGAGCTGTATTCTAGGAATATCGGGTAGGCCGTATTACCATATCATGACTATTGGAAATTCATTGCCCTGTCCAGGTCTCGTATGTCATTTATTAGAAATAAAGAGAGGCAGAAAAAAGGGCGAAGAGGGGAGGGGGAAGGTGAGGGGAGGTAGTGGGGTAAGGGGGGCAGGTGGGGAACTGAGAAGAGAGAGAGAAGGAAAAGGGTGGGGTGCAATGCTGTATCCTGGCCTAGGCCTATGGAAGCACTTTGCAGGGGGGCAGCACGAAAAGAGCCCCCGCCGGCTTGTACTACACTGTTAGGCAAATTAGTCTAGCACCCCCATAAAGCGGCCGCACTGCTGCCGGTATGCGGGCAGCCGGCATTCGGCAACTGTGGGGGGGGGGGCGCCGCTTCTAATTTTCACTGTCCTATCATCCTGGGCCACAAACCTTCCTCACTGTGCTATATGTTTTCTGATGCACCATTGGCATGGTTATATCTTCTTAGCCCTCTCCATAAAATTATCTGAAATTTTGTGCTTAAAGTAGAACTATAGGCAACACTTTTTTTTTTGGATAGAGTAAGGGAGGGTTATAGCCCCTGTCAGTTTATTTTTCACCATCCCTGTCCCATTGCGGAGATTTCCCTTCACTTCCTGCCCCATAGCCAAACAGAAAGTGAGAGGAAATCTATGCAAATTAAGGAAATCCATTGCCCCCCAGGCTCTCAGAGCTAGTGTCCCCACTCAAAAATTTCAGGGTGGGTCTTAAACAGCAAGGGGTGTGAACTTGACAGGAAGGGGTGGGTCATATTTAAATTAGGGGGTGCACAAGTGTAGTCAGGCCTATGGCAGCACAAAACCTAAATACACCACTGGGGGGATGGGCAACCCAGGGTTGTGAGCAAGTCAACCGCCATGACGGTCAGCAGAACCACGTCACCTGATCAGATTAGGAATTAAGCATTGCCGACCCTTCATCCGAGAAGATATAGATGTTCCAGAGCCTCCACGGCTGAGAGTGCCTCTCCTGCTTGTTTTGGGCGGTGAGGACCAAGTCCTCCAACCGCTTGATATCCTCCACCCTTCGCATCCACATGCCCACAGACAGGGGCGACCTCTTCTTCCACCTAAGAGGGATGCAGGACTTAGCCGCCGCGTTCAGTAGATGCCGTACAATTGACTTCTTGTAACTCCGTTCCGGGATCAGGGTGTCATGGAGTAGAAAAAAGGAAGGGTCGTTGACGATTACGTGGTCGGTGAATTTCTGGGTGACCGTACAAACCGTCGACCAAAAGTGTTGCAATTGGGGACAGGACCAGAAGATGTGGAGAGATGTTCCCACCGCCGCCTGACATCTCCAGCATAGGTTTGCGGTGTGTAGTACCACCTGGTCACATTAGCAATATTTTAACAACTTCAGCCCCGGAAGGTTTTACCCCCTTAATGACCAGCCCATTTTTTTTGCAATACAGCAATGCATTTACTTGAATTGACAATTGCGCGGTCGTGCGACGCTGTACACAAATAACATGTCTTTCCCCCCCCCCACAAATAAAGATTTCTTTTGGTGGTATTTGATCACGTCTGGAATTTTTTTTTTTTTGCGCTAGAAAAAAGAGCGACAATTTTGAAAAGAAAAAACATTTTTTTTTTACTTTCTGCTCTAAAACACATTCAATAATCTAATTTATTCATCCATTTAGGTCAATATGTATTCTGTTTATATATACGAATGAAGGATTCGTCCTGGGACTTTCAATGAGGCGAGTATGGTTAGCCAAGAAACATATCATGAGTATATAAAAGTAGATTTATGGCAAATTGCCATGCATGCGCAACACAACAGCAGTATGAAAAGAGAACAATCCACATACGTTGATAAATAAATCGTATATAAAATCAGTATACAGGTATCAAAATGATATGCAGGCATCAGTAGTACCCGACGCGTTTCGCGAGACCATGCTCGCTCTTCAGGGGTAGATGCTTAAATGTATCACTTATCTTTGACTAAATAAATGTATGTTGCTCAAAACTGGCAGAGAGTGATCATAGGGGTCTGAATGTGGGACTCCATACTCACCAATGGGCTGGGCCAGGTCAACAATCACTGACTCCACAGGCGGCGGCAGCAACAGAGATCCAGCATGGGAGCTGAGGGGGCAGAGCAACCGGCAGCCCCAAAGGGGGAACAAACAGAGTACACCGACATGCCTTTGATAGGTGCAAGTGTCCCTAGAAGTCTCACGTTGTCCATGATGAATGACTGCTGAAAAGTATTCAAAAAAGTATGGGCTAGATTCAGAAAGAATTTACGTCGGCGTATCTATTGATACGCCGCGTAAATTCAAAGCTGCGCCGGTGTATCTTCTTTCTGTATTCAGAAAGCAAGATACGCCGAAATTAGGCTAAGATCCGACTGGCGTAAGTCTCTTATGCCGTCGTATCTTAGTTGCATATTTACGCTGGCCGCTAGGTGGCGCTTCCGTCGATTTACAAGAGGAATATGCTAATTAGGTAGATACGCCGATTTACAAACGTACGTCCGCCCGGCGCATTTTTTTATGTCGTTTACGTTAGGCTTTTTCCGGCATAAAGTTACCCCTGCTATATGAGGCGTATCCTATGTTAAGTATGGACGTCGTTCCCGCGTCGAATTTAGATTTTTTTTTTACGTTGTTTGCGCAAGTAGTTTGCGAATAGGGCTGTACGGTAAGTTACGTTCACGTCTAAAGCGTTGACGATTTGCGGCGTAATTTCGAGCATGCGCACTGGGATTCTTTCACGAACGGCGCATGCGCCGTTCGTAAAAAACGTCAAATACGTGGGGTCACACTAAATTTGAATAAAAAACGGCCACATCATCCACATTTGAATTAGGCTGGCTTACGCCGGACCACATAGGCTACGCCGACGTAACTTAGGGCGCAAGTTCTTTATGAATACGGAACTTGCGCCCTAAGTTACGGCGGCGTAACATATCTGAGATACGTTACGCCCGCATAAAATTACGCCGGGCTATCTGAATCTAGCCCTATATGTGTGTCAAAGGGACCCCCCCCCCCCCCCCCCGATGCAATCTCTCAGCTTGTGACTTGCTACTAAGTTACAATGTTGCAGTCTGAACACTGGGGGAGGAAATGCTTCCTCCTGCCTGCAGCAGACTGATGACATCATCTCAGCCTAGGCCGAGTCACTGACTGGAGCTCGGAGATGGATTTTTATTGATAAAAGGTTGAGCTTTTCCAAAAAAAAATCACTGTTACTGTGGATTGTAATACATCAGAAATATATTCATGCAGAATGATGAAGTTACTGAAAAATCGACTTTAATGTGTTAAAACATGTCAGACTTGTAAAGTTTTAAACCAGCATCCAAAAAAAAAAAAAAAGTCGCCGATGAAATCCAAACAAGAAAAATGTGTTTAGGAATTTTACGGGGGATTAAAGAAGAACTCTAATCTAAATCGATACGCTTGTAAAACAAGGAGCTGTGCAGAAATCAATAATCATAACCCATAAACACGTTTACATCCTTTCCTTGTGCAGGGAGAGCAGCAAGACGGCAGCACAAAGCTGGAAACCCTGAGAAATTCGATTCTCACACAGAGAACAAGAAGCACAATAAGGGAAGCTCCCACTGCATCAGAGGAGAAGATGTTTTGGTTCATTGGTTTATCCCTTTTATACACAGGAAAAGAAGCATCAACATAGATCAGGGGGGTCAAACTCAATTTCACCGCGGTCTGCATCAGTGGTATGGTTGCCCTCAAAGGGCTGTCTGTATTTGGGGTGCGCTATGTACAGAGTGCAGGATTTAAGGGTACGCTACACACAGAGTGCAGCGTTCAGGGGAAAGCTACAGAGTTTAGGGGGGCTCTACAGAGTGCAGAATAGAGGGGTGCGCTACAGAGTGCAGAATTCAGGGCTCTACAGAGTGCAGAATAGAGGGTTGCGCTACAGAGTGCAGAGTTCAGGGGTACTCTACAGAGTGCAAAATAGAGGGGTGCGCTACAGAGTGCAGAATTTGGGGGTACACTACATACAGAGTGCAGTGTTCAGGGTATGCTATGTACAGAGTGCAGGGTTCAGTGATGTAATATGTACAGAATGCAGACAGAGTTCAGGGGTACGCTACATTGTTCAGGGGTGCGCTACAGAGTGCAGAGTAGAGGGGTGCGCTACAGAGTGTAGAATTCAGGGGTACGCTACATACAGAATGCAGTGTTCAGGGGTATGCTACAGAGTTTAGGGGTGTGCTACAGAGTACAGAATAGAGGGGTGCGCTACAAAGTGCAGAATTCAGGGGTACGCTACATACAGAGTGCAGAATTCAGGGGTATGCTAATGTATAGAGTGCAGAGCTCAGGGTATGCTATGTACAGAGTGCAGGGTTCAGTGATGTGCTATGTACAGAATGCAGACAGAGTGCAGGGTTCAGGGGTATGCTACAGAGTTTAGGGGTGTGCTACAGAGTGCAGAGCAGAGGGGTGCGCTACAGAGTGTAGAATTCAGGGGTACGCTACATACAGAGTGCAGAGTTCAGGGTATGCTATGTACAGAGTGCAGGGTTCAGTGGTGTGCTATGTACAGAATGCTGCTGCTAGACTTATACAGCTGTGGCCAAAGGTTTTGAGAATGACACAAATATTAATTTTCACAAAGTCTGTTGCTTTAGGCCCGGATTCAGAAAGCCCGGCGTTACTTTGTGTGGGCGTAGCGTATCTCAGATACGCTACGCCGCTATAACCTAGTGAGGCAGGTTCTGTATTCAGAAAGAACCTGCGCCCTAAGTTACGGCGGCGTAGCGTATGAGGGCTGGCGTAAGCCCGCCTAATTTAAAATAGGAAGATGTGGGCGTGTTTTATGTTAATTCAGTGTGACCCCACGTAAATGAAGTTTTTAACGAACGGCGCATGCGCCGTCCGTGGTCGTATCCCAGTGCGCATGCTCCAAATTACACCGCAAAGCTTCATTGGTTTCGACGTGAACATAACTTACGCAAAGCCCTATTCGCGAACGACTTACGCAAACGACGTAAACAACGCTAAATTCGACGCTGGCCCGACGTCCATACTTAACACTGGCTACGCCTCATATAGCAGGGGTAACTTTACGCTGGAAAAAGCCTAACGTAAACGATGTAAAAAAATGCGCCGGGCGGACGTACGTTTCTGAATCGGCGTATCTACCTAATTTACATATTCCACGCGTAAATCTTCGGAAGCGCCACCTAGCGGCCAGCGTAAATATGCAACTAAGATACGACGGCGTAAGAGACTTACGTCAGTCGTACAGTATCTTAGCCAAATTTCGGCGTATCTTGCTTTCTGAATACAGAAAGAAGATACGCCGGCACATGCTAGAATTTACGCAGCGTATCAATAGATAAGCAGACGTAAATTGTTTCTGAATCCGGGCCTCAGTGTTTTTAGATCTTTTTGATCAGATGTTACTACAGGATACTGAAGTATAATTACAAGCATTTCATAAGTGTCAAAGGCTTTTTCTTTTACAAAAGTTTTATTGTCACACAAACCGACAGTACAGGTCAACAACAGTGTTATAGCATACAATATATAAAGTAAATCCGCCACATTCTGCACCAAAACCACAAGACCTCACAAAAACCATGGGGGTAGCTGTACTTTTGCAACAGTGCAGTGTGAAGTCGCCCATATTTGTTTTTTTTTTTTAAAAGCTACATGTATTTCTTGTGTTATCTTAAAGTGTCAGTTGGCCTTTTTATAAAAAAATGAAAAAGGGTGAACTAACTACTGACAGATCTGAGCAGATCCCCCTGAGGAAGACACGTGATCGCCCTGGGTCGTCACGCGTAGAGGAGGGGCCAAGACGGTGGAGGAGACAGTCACTTGCTCTCTGAGCTAGCTGCTGATTCACACAAGCCTGCAAACCATTTGGAGAGGATTATAACATTGTATGTTTTCTATAGCCTGGTGCGCTGCAAGCACCTATAAAGTGCGAGTACCTTTATGTTTACCTTCAATACATTTCTGTATTTAAACGATAATGCACTGTCTGGCCTCCTTTTGTATTTTAAATTAGGGATACCATCTTTGGATTACACCTGGGGGAGCCTGTACATCCTGCTACTTGGAGCCCAGAGGGGGTGACGCGCTGCACCGACTAATTGAGGTGACGCCAGCGGAGAGTGGACTTCAGACCGTTCTCCGCTGAAAACGGGTCACAGGAGTGCAGAATGAATTGCACTCCTGTGACTCGGAGGAGAAGCCCAGCCTAAAAAGCTCAGGCTGGACTTCTTTGAACACTTAAGACCCGGACCAATATGCAGGTAAAGGACCAGGCCCCTTTTTGCGATTCGGCACTGCGTCGCTTTAACTGACGATTGCGCGGTCATGCGAAGTGGCTCCCAAACAAAATTGGCGTCCTTTTTTTCCCCACAAATAGAGCTTTCTTTTGGTGGTGATCACCTCTGTGGTTTTTATTTTTTGCGCTATAAACAAAAATAGAGCGACAATTTCGGGTCCGGATTTACTTAGTGTAGCAGTGGGTGTGACCACCTGTGCTTCAGTTCTTGGGCGCCCCCCCTGCTTCCAGGGAGAATGTTCTGTTAGAGGGGCAGGGATGGGAGCTTGAGTGACAGGGAGCTCATGTGAGGAACACTGACCAATCCCCAACTGGAATTGGCAGGGGGCAGGCCTCCTTCTTAAGCTCAGGTCCAGTCCACTGGAGGGGAGTTGTCGGCTGGGAGACATGAAGAATGGTGCGCGATGACGTCACACGCCAACATTCAGTGGGTGGAGGAATCAAGATTCCTGTGGGATCCCGTTAGAAGCTGGGGATCACTGTAGTAGGCACCGCTACCACAGTGATGACTGCCAGCTTTCCGAATCCTGTGCCGAGTAGCTGCCCTGCTGCTCACTGAACACATGAGGTTGCTTGGTCGGTATATGCACCATTCTGAGAACACAATGCATTTTCCCAATGAATACAAAGTGTTCTCTGATCGGATGAGGAGAAGATTGTGACGTCACACTACTCCGTCCTCTCCACCTCTTCCAATCAGAAAACGCTTTGCAATCACTGAAAAAGTGAAAAGTGTTCCCTGAACAGGTGACAGGTGTCTCCCATGGCGGCCGGACAAACCCACCCTCCCCCCCCGGCCGGTCAACCCTGATGGCCACACAAGCCCCCCTCCCCCTTCACTAGCCATTAACCATTCTACTTTATTAGAGTAGAACGGCTGGTACTGGTACTCTTATAGGCAGTACCACTGGGAAAGCTAGACTTTATTTCACCCGGGGCAAAGAATCAGTTCGGTGCCCCCCCTTATGGGACAAGATTAGGCAGAAGTGAGAAACTCCCAGGCCATAGCTGTTGAGTCAGCTGTTTGTCCCCTCCCCCTTGCTCCTTCTGGTCCCCCCCGCTCCTCTGGTCCTCCCCCTGCTTCTCTGTACCCTCGTGCTTCTCTGGTCCCCCCCCTTGTGCTCCACTGGTACCCCCACATGGTTCTCTGGTCCCCCACATGCTTCTCTGTTCCCCCACATGCTTCTCTGTTCCTCTCCTGCTCCTCTGTTCCCCCACATGCTCCTCTGTTCCCCCATACTCCTTTGTACCCTTGTGCTTCTCTGGTCCCCCCCCTTGTGCTCCACTGGTACCCCCACATGCTTCTCTGGTCCCCCACATGCTTTTCTGCTCCTCTTCTGCTCCTCTGTTCCCCCATGTTCCTTTGTACCCTTGTGCTTCTCTGGTCCCCCCCTGAGCTTCTCTGGTCCCCCACATGCTTCTGCATTCCTCTCCTGATCTTCTGTTCCCCCATGCTCATCTGGTCCCCATCTGTACCCTTGTGCTCCTCTGGTCCCCCCGTGCTTCTCTGGTTCCCCCCCATGCTTTTCTATCCCCCTCCCTGCTGCTCTGGCCCCCTGTGCTTCTCTGGTCCCCCCATGCTTTACTGGTCTCCCCATGCTCCTCTATCAGGGGAGGGAGAGACAGAGGAGCGGCGGTCTGCTGTCACTGAAGCCGGCCCCCTGAGCCATCGGCCCACCGGGAAACTCCTGATAGTTCCTATGGCCAGTCCATCCCTGCACATAGTGATTGGGTTTAGATTTTACCAATGCTGCAATTTTATATGGTAAAATGTTTTGCGCTAAAACCAACCGACCCAACACAATGGTTATTAGGGTTATTTTGAGGAGACAGAGTGATGATTGGGGGGTTTCACACCCCCCCCCCCCACACACACACACACCAAATTTCAAATTTTTCTCATGAGACATGCTCCTCTTTTGCATTGCCTTACTCCTCGGTAAAGTTGAATAATCTCCCCCCACCGTTCTTTTATTTTACTGTGGTAATATTTGCTTTTTTTTTTGTAGACGGTACGGCGGTCATGTTACCATCGTGAATAAAATAAAATATCTTCCAGAAGCCAGACACGCAGGTCACATTACAGAGGCGTGCGCCCCGCGTTCTTCACACAAAGCGTACCGCGTGAGATCCAGCCTGACTTTGTCACACATTTACAAATGTAATAAGGTGTCTTTTCAGACAAGATCAATGAATTTAGGCCTGGTGGCCCTTTCAGCGAGTTAATTAAGAAAATAACAGGGAAAAGGGCTGAGTTGTTGAATCATTACACAATGGCCTGCGATTCATCAAAGCGTAATAGCCTCCTTCCCATAATAAAATGCCACGGCTTGAAGTCAATGAGCCCTGGCCCTCAATACTGCGTATCACTGCGCGGCCGCCATACATCACCCCTCCTGCTTCCATCTCAGATCGGGAATTTTTTTTTTTTTTAAAGAGAACCAGTTGGAATGGCACTTGGGTATGAATCTGAATATTAAGTCTTAAAGTTGACAGTATCAGATACATTTTTATTTCATGTTAACTCCTGCATGTTAAATAAGGGTTCAGTATATGTACAGCGGCTCCTTTAAGAGCCATAGCAGGCGCACGCCCGCAGCGTGGCGGGGGACCCGATGCGCATGGCCGGCGGGAGCGATTGCAGGGACAAGAGCCAGAACGGGGATTTGTGCATGTAAACACAGAAATCCTCGTTCTGACATGAGAGAAGAGACAGATCTGCGGTAATTTACAAACAGCGATATGTCTAATCCCCCAGTCAGTCTCACCCCCCCCCCCAGTTAGAAACACTAATGAGGGAACACATTTAATCCCTCGATCACCCCCCTAGTGTTAACCCCTTCCCTGCCAGTGACATTTACACAGTAATCAGTGCATTTTTATAGCACTGATCGCTGTATAAATGTCACTGGTCCCAAAAAAGTGTCAAAAGTGTCCGATCTGTCCGCCGCAATGTCGCAGTCCCGCTAAAAATCACAGATCATCGTCATTACTAGAACAAATACAAAGAAAAGGCGCGCGCAGCGACCTAGTGCATTACCAATATAAAAGTTTTATTAAAAATATATAAAATCAATGGTACTACTCACGAACGGGCATTTATGAAAGGCTTTTCTATCAGTCGAACTGCATCCCTTGGCACCTGCGAACACGACCTGATGACGGGAGGATCAGATGGCACTCCAAACGGCTGAATGGCTGACGCGTTTCAGGGGTCTACCCTTTTCTTTAGAGCCTAAGCGGTCAGTGGGCTTCCCACTGTCGCAGGTGCCAAGGGATGCCTCCGAAAACGCATCAGCCATTCAGCCGTTTGGGGTGCCATCTGATCCTGCCGTCATCAGGTCGTGTTCGCAGGTGTCAAGGGATGCAGTTCGACTGATAGAAAAGCCTTTTATAAATGCCCGTTTGTGAGTAGTACCATTGCTTTTATATATTTTTTATAAAACTTTTATATTGGTAATGCACTAGGTCGCTGCGCCCTCCTTTTCTTGCTCTTTCTAGTTCTATGAATTCCCATTGTTCTGAGGAGGGCTGAAAGGTTCTAGACTGTGCCTTAATCCATTGTCATGGATTTGCAATAACGTCTAGCGCAGGTATATGCAATTAGCGGACCTCCAGCTGTTGCAAAACTACAAGTCCCATCATGCTTCTGCCTCTGGGCGTCATGCTTGTGGCTGTCAGTGTCTTGCTATGCCTCATGGGAGTTGTAGTTCTGCAACAGCTGGAGGTCCGCTAATTACTTATCCCTGGTCTAGCAGCTTACCTGATGTCCATGTGGTCATTAGAGGCCTGACCCTCCTTCTGACTGTCTTATCACTTCTCCTCCCTGTATGGCTCCACCTTAGGCCATCCCAGGAAGCCTATTTTAACCACTGCACTGCTAGTCTGCTTTGCTGTTCAACAGTGTTGTTTTCTCAAGTTCCTGTCTGCAGTATGCTACGATTACCTTCCTGTGACTTCTCCTGTTTGCCTGTGCCCTTGACCTTTAGCCTGTCCCTCGGTTACCCTAGTCTGCCTGCTGCCCTGACCTCGGCTTACCCATCACTATCATTTGTCCTGGCTGCTGCTTCCCCTTTCTCTCTGCGGAGTGTGACCTAGGGGATCCCAGGGGTCGCGACCTGGATCCAGCTGCGGCGAAGGCCATCCTTACCACTAGAGGCTCTGGTGAACACAAAGCTGGGTCTCAGACTCCGCGCCCTGGGCGATCTTGGGTTCGCTTCCTCTCTGATCGCAGCAGTCGGCTATAGGGTTCACTACCCTGTGGTGCATCCCTGACCCCCACGGGGTGCACTTGTCACCTGACCACAGGTGACCTGACATCTATAGAGTGGATCACACTAACCGTGTA
Organism: Rana temporaria; assembly: GCF_905171775.1. Taxonomy (NCBI): domain Eukaryota; kingdom Metazoa; phylum Chordata; class Amphibia; order Anura; family Ranidae; genus Rana; species Rana temporaria. The sequence continues at coordinate 207,140,725 of NC_053495.1, read as the reverse complement.
TAGTGAAACACATAGGAGATTGTTTTGTAGAACAAATAAATGCCATAAATGTATCCCCTATTTTGTAGACACTATAACTTTTGCGCAAACCAATCAATAAACGCTTATTGTTTTTGTTTTTTTTACCAAAAATATGTAGAAGAATATATATTGGCTTAAACCAGTGGTCTCCAAACTGCGGCCCTTTGCCTGCCCCTATCAGGCCCTTGGGACACAACAAGACACTATTCTGCCAACCGACACCAACAATAAATCACAATATTTCCCACTGATACCAATGATGGGGCACTGTGCTTCTCCCCCTAATACCAAATGTTTTGATGTTTACTCCCACCGATGGCAGGAACATTTCCACTTCCGCTGGCCATAGTCCGCCCCCCTCCTAAATTCCGAAGGACAATAAACTGGCCCATTGTTTAGAAAGTTTGACAACCCCCTGGCCTAAAATGATGAAGATCGCCGCTGGAGTCCCGCGATCGGTCCCCGGAGCTGAAGATTGAGGAGAGCTGTGTGTAAACACAGCTTCCCCGTTCTTCACTGTGGCGCTGTCATTGATCGGGGGGATCCCTGATATAGGGAAACACGATCAATGATGTCACACGTCCAGCCCCGCCACCCTACAGTTAGAAACACATATGAGGTCACACTTAACCCCTTCAGCGCCCCCTAGTGGTTAACTCCCAAACTGCAATTGTCATTTTCACAGTAAACAATGCATTTTTTGCTGTGAAAATGACAATTGTCCCAAAAATGTGTCAAAATTGTCCGATGTGTCCGCCATAATGTCGCAGTCACAAAAAAAATTGCTGATCGCCGCCATTAGTAGTAAAAAAAAATGTATTAATAAAAATGCAATAAAACTATCCCCTATTTTGTAAACACTATAAATTTTGCGTAAACCAATCGATAAACGCTTATTGCGATTTTTTCACCAAAAATATGTAGAAGAATACGTATCGGCATAAACTGAGGGAAAAAAACGTTTTTTATATATTTTTGGGGGATATTTATTATAGCAAAAAGGAAAAAATTGCATTTTTTTTCAAAATTGTCGCTCTATTTTTTTTTTATAGCGCAAAAAATAAAAACCGGAGAGGTGATCAAATACCACCAAAAGAAAGCTCTATTTGTGGGAAAAAAAGGACGTCAATTTTGTTTGGGAAGCCACCGCGCAGTTGTCAGTTAAAGCGACGCAGTGCCGAATCGCAAAAAGGGGCAAGGTCCTTTACCTGCATAATGGTTCCCGGGTCTTAAGTGGTTAAAAATGTAAAACTTGAAAAAAATAAAAATAAGTAGAGTTCATTAATTCATTCGGCATATTTTTATTTGAGTTTATTTAGCCTCTGACGCTGTATTTGGGGGAGGAAACACAAACACAATTACCGTATTTTCCGGCGTATAAGACGACTTTCTAACCCCTTAAAATCTTCTTAAAAGTCGGGGGTCGTCTTATACGCCGGTAACCCAACATCTTACCTTACCAGAATCGCGGCCGTACGATTTTTCAAAAGCCGCGCCTCCGACGTCTTCTGTTCCGTGATAAGCGGAAACAATCAGCTTCCCAGGAGGCACTGTGTTCAGTGTCCGCCTATCACGGAGGGCCTCTCGTCCTGTGTTTAGTGTCCGCCTATCACGGAGGCCCTCTCGTCCTCGGACGAGAGGGCCTCCGTGATAGGCGAACACTGAACACAGTGCCTCCTGGGAAGCTGAATGTTCCGCCTATCACGGAACAGAAGACGTCGGAGGCGCGGCTTTTGAAAAATCGTACGGCCGCGATTCTGGTAAGGTAAGATGTTAGGTTACACGGCCGCGATTCGCATGGGATAAGGTAAGGGCACGGTCTGGTCATGTAATGGGGCAGGTCTGGCCATGTAATGGGGCACGGTCTGGTCATGTAATGGGGCACGGTCTGGTCATGTAATGGGGCACGGTCTGGTCATGTAATGGGGCACGGTCTGGTCATGTAATGGGGCACGGTCTGGTCATGTAATGGGGCACGGTCTGGTCATGTAATGGGGCACGGTCTGGTCATGTAATGGGGCATGGTCTGGTCATGTAATGGGGCACGGTCTGGTCATGTAATTGGGCACAGTCTGGTCATGTAATGGGGCAAGTCTGGCCATGTAATGGGGCACAGTCTGGCCATGTAATGGGGCACAGTCTGGCCATGTAATGGGGCACAGTCTGGCCATGTAATGGGGCACAGTCTGGTCATGTAATGGGGCACGGTCTGGTCATGTAATGGGGCACGGTCTGGTCATGTAATGGGGCACGGTCTGGTCATGTAATGGGGCACGGTCTGGTCATGTAATGGGGCACGGTCTGGTCATGTAATGGGGCACGGTCTGGCATGTAATTGGGCACAGTCTGGTCATGTAATGGGGCAGGTCTGGCATGTAATGGGGCACAGTCTGGCATGTAATGGGGCACAGTCTGGCCATGTAATGGGGCACAGTCTGGCCATGTAATGGGGCACAGTCTGGCCATGTAATGGGGCACAGTCTGGTCATGTAATGGGGCACAGTCTGGCCATGTAATGGGGCACAGTCTGGTCATGTAATGGGGCACAGTCTGGCCATGTAATGGGGCACAGTCTGGTCATGTAATGGGGCACAGTCTGATCATGTAATGGGTCACAGTCTGGTCATGTAATGGGGCACAGTCTGGTCATGTAATGGGGCACAGTCTGGTCATGTAATGGGGCACAGTCTGGTCATGTAATGGGGCACAGTCTGGTCATGTAATGGGGCACAGTCTGGTCATGTAATGGGGCACAGTCTGGTCATGTAATGGGGCACAGTCTGGCATTTAATGGGGCACAGTCTGGCATGTAATGGGGCACAGTCTGGCATGTAATGGGGCACAGTCTGGCATGTAATGGGGCACAGTCTGGCATGTAATGGGGCACAGTCTGGCATGTAATGGGGCACAGTCTGGCATGTAATGGGGCACAGTCTGGCATGTAGTGGCATAGTGTGGCATGTAATGGTGGCACAGTGAGGCGAGGCATGACTAGTAGGAAAGGGGGTAGTCTTATACGGTGAGTATATCCCAAAACCAACATTTTGGCTGGAAAATTAGGGGGTCGTCTTATACGCCGAGTCGTCTTATACGCCGGAAAATACGGTACATTCCTTTCTGTCAACACACATCTTCCCCCAGACACTTCTGTAGTTGATGTCATGATGAACAGAGGTTGACAGCTCTTTTTTTTTTGGTTAAACACCACCAAAATAAAGCTCTATTTGTCTCCCCAAAAAATTATATAAAATTCATTTTGGTACAGTGTTGCATGACAAAGTAACTGTCCATCAAACGATCACAGTGCTGATAACTGAAAAATGTCCTGTAATGAAGGGGCGATACAGGCTGGTACTCAAGTGGTTAAGGAAAAGTGAACATAAACATGAAAAAAAAAAAAAAATTCAGGTAAACGTACCATTAATAACTGGAGATGTGCGCCGACTAAAAGCACATTATGGCTTCCCTTTAAGCTGGTTAAGTTCTGATTTTTTTTTCGGCCGGTATAAAATAACAGCAGAGCGGAGAAGAAAAGCAGAATGTGGAGATAGCAGGAAAAGTGGCGTGCTTGTTTACTGTGGTGTACTGAGTGCCATTTGTACTCTGACAGGGTCATATGATCAAAGAGCAGCATTTCTAAAAGCAGTGGAGTGCTGGATATGTCGCTAATGGTCCTGGATGCACTTTCCTTGATATCGGCAAAGGCCCAATGCTCTGAGTGTACATCTCCCGTAACCCAGCAGGGCATCAGATAAAGAGCTTTCAGTGGCCCTCCATGTGGGGCGTCCGCTGTGGGTTACAGCGGGAGAGGGAAACAGGAATTGTGAGTCACCAACTTTGTGGCGCTCTGGATACTGCAGTAACATAAAACACATATATATGGCTGTGCATTTCATAAGTGTTATGGAGAATCCACAGGAGATGTTACTTAACCACTTAAGACCCAGACCAAAATGCAGGTAAAAGACCAGGCCCCTTTTTGCGATTCGGCACTGCGTCGCTTTAACTAACAATTGCGCGGTCGAGCGACGTGGCTCCAAAACAAAATTGGCCACAAATAGAACTTTCTTTTGGTGGTATTTGATCACCTCTGCGGTTTTTATTTTTTGCGCTATAAACAAAAATAGAGCGACAATTTTGAAAAAAAATCAATATTTTTTACTTTTTGCTATAATAAATATCTCCCAAAAATATATAAAAAAAAATATTTTTTTCCCTCAGTTTAGGCCGATACGTATTCTACCTATTTTTGGTAAAAAAAAAAAAAAACGCAATAAGCGTTTATCGGTTGGTTTGCGCAAAATTTATAGCGTTTACAAAATAGGGGATAGTTTTATTGCATTTTTATTATTATTTTTTTTACTACTAATGGCGGCGATCAGCGTTTTTTTTTCGTGACTGCGACATTATGGCGGACACTTCGGACAATTTTGACACATTTTTGGGACCACTGTCATTTTCACAGCAAAAAATGCATTTAAATGCATTTTTTGCTGTGAAAATGACAGTTGCAGTTTGGGAGTTAAGCTGATGGAGTTATGTGTGACCTCATGTGTGTTTACAACTGTAGGGGGGTGTGGCTGTAGGTGTGATGTTATCGATTGTATCCCCCTATAAAAGGGATCACACGATCGATACTGCCGCCACAGTGAAGAACTGGGAAGCTGTGTTTACATACGGCTCTCCCCGTTCTTCAGCTCCGGGGACCGATCGCGGACTCCAGCGGCGATCGGGTCCGTGAGTCCCGGTCACGGAGCTTTGCACCGGGTCGCGGGAGTGCGCCCGCGACACACGGCTGGGTACTAGTACAGGATGTACCTGTACGTACATGTGCCCAGCCGTGCCATTCTGCCGACGTATATGTGCAGGAGGCGGTCCTTAAGTGGTTAACAACCCTCTCTTCAATACGCTGCAAAATCCTTCAGGAAAAGGAGAATGGCATATGTGGGGTACAGCATCTGTACCCATAGGTGTGCGCAGCCTATTGTATTAGGGTGTGCACCCCAAAGCTCAAACACATATGCGTGTGTGTGCATGTGTATGTATATTGACGGTGTAAGTAGAGCAGTGGACGGTGTCAGTAGGGTAGAGATTGGGTTCAGTAAGGTAGAGGTTGGTGTTGGTAGAGCAGAGGATGGTATCATTTTTTCATTTACATTTTTTTTTGATTTTTTTTTTTTTTTTTAGGAGCATCATTAGAGGACTTCGGTGAAATACCATGGGTCCAAACAGGGCGAATCTGTGCCACACGGGGTGATTAGGGTGTGCCCGGGCACACCTGGCACACTCTGTGCGCACGCCTATGTCTGTACCCCACATATGCCAGAGAGCTGTGGCCCATTAGCCAAACCATTAAAGTAGTTGTAAACCCTTCCCCACGCAACTACCCTGAATGCATTCATGGTTGTACGTCTGTTCACATGCACGGGTTTATGCAAATACAAGTGGAACCTTGGATTACGAGGATAATCTGTTCCAGGATAATGCTTGTAATCCAAAGCACTCGCATATCAAAGCGAGTTTCCCCATAGAAGTCAATGGAAACAAAGATAATTTGTTCTGCATTGACTTCTATGGCATGCAATACCGCATGTGGCCAGAGGTGGGGGGGCCCCAGAGAGCCTCGCAAATACTCTGGGACAGCTCGGCTGATTTTGGGTACCCTCGGAAAGGTTTGTTAACTCTCGGGAACGGAGTATGTCCGAGTGATTTAGAGTATTTTCGAACAGCTCTGGACGGCTCAGAGTGTCACCAGCGCCCCCGCACCTCTGGCCAAATGCGGTACTGCACACCCCATTAGCTTGAATTCTGCTCGTTTTGACAGACAACACTAGCAAACCAAGTCAGAATTTAACCACTTCCCTACCGCCCAGCATCAAATGATGTCCTGGGCTTCCCGGCCGTCTAAGGGGGGGCGCGGGCGCCGGGTCCCGGTGTGCGCGTCCGGCGGCCACGATGTCCGCCGGGCACCCGCGATTGCCTGCAAATACGGAAGGACCGTGGATCTGTGTGTGTAAACACACAGATCCATGGTCCTGTCAGGTGAGGAGACCAATTTCAGTACAGAAGAACACACATCGGTCTCCTCCCCTTGCGAGTCCCAGCCCCCTACAGTTAGAATCAAACACTAGGGAACATATTAATAGCACTGATCGCTGTATAAATGTGAATGGTCCCAAAAATATGTCAAAAGTGTCCAATATGTCCGTCACAATGTCACGATCACAATAAAATCGCAGATCGCCACCATTACTAGTAAAAAAATTAAATAAAATAAAAATGCAATAAAATTATCCCCTATTTTGTAGACGCTATATCTTTTGCGCAAACCAATCAATACACGCTTTTTGTGATTTTTTTACCACAAATATGTAGAACAATACGTATCGACCTAAACTGAGAAAAAAAAAATATATATATTTTTTTGGGGATATTTATTATGCCGCGTAAACACGATTATTTTTCGGGTTGTAAAAAACAACGTTGTTCAGGCACTAGAAAAAACAATTTTTTTTCAACTTCATCATTAAAACGGCCTTGCCTACACACGATCGTTAAAAAAAAATGCTCTAGCAAAGTGCGGTGACGTACGACACGTACAATGGCACTATAAAGGGGAAGTTCCATGCGGATGACGCCACCCTTTGGGCTGCTTTAGCTGATTTCGCGTTAGTACAAGACGATTCACGCTTTTCTGTCTGTTACAGCGTGATGAATGTGCTTACTCCATTACATTTTACCAGAACTAACGCTCCCGCCTCATAACTTGCTTCTGAGCATGCGCTCACGTCTTTAAAGCACACACACGATCATTTTTTTACAACCCGAAAAAAACAACAACGTTTAAAACGTCGTGAAAAAAATAGAGCATGTTCGAAAACAAATTGGGCCGTTTTTAAGAACCCCAAAAATGCTCTGAAGCCCACACACAATCGTTTTAAATTACATTTTTAAAAAACTTTGTTTTTTACAACAATGATCGTGTGTACGCAGCATTATAGCAAAAAGCTTTATTTTTGTTTATAGCGCAAAAAAAAAAAAAACGCAGAGGTGATCAAATACCACCAAAAGAAAGCTCTATTTGTAGGAAAAAAAGGACGTCAATTTTGTTTGGGAGCCACGTCGCACGACCGCGCAATTGTCAGTTAAAGCGACGCAAAAAGTGTTCTGGTAAGCACGGGGGTAAATTCTTCCGGAGCTGAAGTGGTTAAAAAAAAAAGTTGCTCGTTATTCAAAACGCTCGTTAACCGTGTTACTCGTAAACCAAGGTTCCACTGTACTGTATATTTAACTATAGCCGCTGACAGGGCCGCCATCAGAAAATCAGGAATTATGGGGCCCCTTACACAGCTTCAGACATGGGCTCCCTGGAGCGGGGGGGGGGGGGGGGGGCTGCCACGAATTGAAATGCAGGGGGGGGGGCCTTTACAAAAAAAAGAAGAAATTAAGAAAAATATATATAAAAAAGGGGGGTAGCCATCCGGGGACCTGGGGACCTCTGGGCCCTTTAATGGAAAATATATATATATATATATATATATATATATATATATATATATATATATATATATATATATATATATATATACAATTTTTTTTTTTTTTTTTATAAAAATAAATCACAAAAAAGGGGGTTGCCATCCGGGCCCTGTAATAAAAAAAATATATAAAAAAACATTTATAAAAAAAAAAAAAGAAGGGGGTTGCCATCCAGGGCCCTGGGGACCTCTGGGCCCTTTAATGAAAAAAAAATAAAAAAAAATATATAAAAAATAAATAAAATAAACATTTATAAAAAAAAAAAAAGGGGGGGGGGTTGCCATCTGGGCCCCTTACAGGTGTACTGCCTGTACCCCCCTGATGGCGGCCCTGGCCGCTGATATTTTTGGGTGGCTGTACACTGGTCACTTGGCTCCTAAAATACACACGCATCAGCCATTGTGCAATCACAGGCTGCTATGTGCATGAGATTTTATTATACTGTCCCCGTGTTGTTACCATCACCCACACCGAGAAATGACAATGCCGCCATCACTTGACTGCAAGTACACAGAAAGTCGCTGTAAATGTGGCTGAGATGCAGCAGATGATAACAAAAAGGTCGATCTTTTATAGAACACAGTGCACAGAACTAAATGTCATCCCTTTAAAGTTTACATCTACTTGA